>NC_055703.1:27776559-28076559 GCF_017639745.1 Melanotaenia boesemani | reverse complement strand
CAACTCACCACGCCAAACTGACAGATTATACAATGGATGAAGATCCGAGCATCGCCTTCTTCGGCTCCATTGCAAACCTCGTAAAAGACGTACACGATGTTGTGCCGACACGTGTACGTCTTTTCTGCTGTTTCATCTGCACCACAGGTTCTTAAACTACTTCAATCCAGAATACTTTTACTGCTCATTTGTCACTTAAATCTTCATCCATCTTTGTTAGAAATCCATCATTTTCCACTTTAAACTAGTTTAAGAACCAACAATGTTAGCTAGCAGACGAGAAAACAGAAGTGTGATTCCAGCACGGACGATCGTGCACGTGTACATGAAAAGTTGTTGAAAACAACTTGCGGACAAAAAGGTTTCCATGTACACACGGGACCACAGATTGGTTCTTAAATATTTTAAAACGATATTCTTCAGGTTGGGGTGGAGGGTTAGCTTCCTGCAGCCTGTATGCTAAGCTAGCTAAAAGTAACTGGTTAACTCATCTCAAAGACACGCTCAGTTTTAAAGGCTTAAACCTGTCAGAGCTAGCTTAGACATGAGGTTAGCGTGAGTAAACGTGCAGCTAATCTGTTTCTATCTTCATTTAAAGCTAAATCAGAAGTACTTCTTTTAAAATGGACATCCCTCAGAGTCGACAAATCCCACAAAAAGTTTCCAAATATGATGCTGTGACTGAAGTGGGGATTGTTTTCAGCAGCGGATGGATCAAGTTTGGAGTTCTGGTAAATAAAATGAGTAAAATCTTCTGTCCATGTTTATCATGATGCTAATTTATCTCAGAAAGATTTCAGTCGAGTTGATTTTGGCCTTTTTGTGGGATTTGTTGACCGAATTGTTTTTGTTCCTTCTAACTTCCATCACTGAGCTGTGACTAGTTTACCTTCTGCTTTAAACAAACCTCATCTAATTCTTTTCATGCTGGCTGGAGAGCAGCTTCTCATGGATGCAAACGATTTCATTTTCTCAGAAAGTTACAAACATAAACGGATAAAATCTCAGATAATCTAGCTATAGGGTCGAGACCATCAACGAACCACCAACCAGTGTGAGCGTGAAGAGTATCACTGTAAAATATTGTCATAAAGCCGAGACTCTGGGTCCAAAGACCTGGTCAAGGTTTGACTGAAGGATGACAGGACGTCAGAAATGGAGGAACCACCAACCTGGGAAGCATTTCATGGTCTGCAGGCCGCTGCTTCCGTTTCCAAACGGGTCAGAACCAAAAACGACCCGAATCCACATTTTAAAGCGTCGCTTCGAAGCTTTTAACGAAACTCGAAACTGATTTTATTCAGATATTTTTCTCCTAAACACAACTTTTTATAGTTTCTATCCTTCCTGTGTTTTTATGATTGTCTTCAGGGTGTTTGAAGCCTTAACTTCGGCCCCAGCATGTCAAACTATTCCAAGCAGCACAACGTCTACGACCGCCTTGCTGGCCCGTGACCCCTCTAGGCAGCGAAGGGCCCTGCTGGGACACTAAAGACGGAGGGTCGCAGGAGGTCAGGAAGAAGAGGAAGATTGTTCAACTGCGCTCTCCTCTTCTTCCTCTTCTTCCTCTCTGCTCAAAGTCCAGAGCTGCAGAGGATCCAGTTTCCTCTTCTAACCTCTAAAACTTCTGGAAAAATAATGTGAAACTCATTTTGTCTTTCCGTTCTGCCAGAAGAGGACGTAGAGAGGAAAGTTGTCCAGGTGCCGGGTTTCTTTTTTTCCCTCTTTTCTTGGGTGGGGGTGGGGAGTTGCTATCTAGTATAAAATAAAGAAGAATTTAGCAAGGGCGCCTCCTTTCGGAAGAAATAAGACTAGAGTTGTTCCTTCTCCTGCAGCTTCATATGGAAAGCATCAGAAACAATAAATAAATGCCCCCCTCCTCTCGCTAAAGCTGAAGTATTTCTAACCTTAGAAATTATTTCCAGACTGCGTCTGGCTGTTTTAAGCTGAAGTTGATCCTTTTAAAAAAGAAATTCTCACATATTTGACCTCAGAGAAAAAAATGAAGCTGGAGGAACAAATAATACAAACAAATCAATTGACAGCACACGTTTGCTTTAGCTTTGTCATTTCTTTATTCAGACTAGTGATCGGCCACAGATTGTAAAGGCAGAGAGAAGGCAGAGGTGTTGGAAGAGGAGCTGGAAGTCAGATGAGCTGGATCAAAGCGAGGAGGAGGATGAAGAGGAGGGAGGTTTTACCTTGTTCCTGGGCTTGAGAGGAGGCCAGCAGCAGCGCCAGGAGGGCAGCCGCCGCCAGAAACACCCTGCTCTGCATCTTCAGCTCCTCCAGCTCAGCAGCACATGCAGCAAGCTGGAGAGGAACGAAGGAGGTTAGAAGTTCAGCAAAATCTGCGCTTTAAAATGTCACTGTGCCATCTTTTAAACCTTCTTTTCTGGAAACGCAGCTTGAAAATGGGAGAAACGTTTTTATAAAGTCATTTCCTACTAAATCTACTTTTAAAAGAACAACTTCCACCAACGAGGACATTATTACAACACATGCTGAATATCTAAAGTAAAAAAAAAAAAAACATCCAGTATCCCGCAGCTTAAAACAACTACATTCGGTTTATTTGAACGGAAACCTGAAGGCGCGTTAGAATCCGTTTCTCTTTTCTGGTGCAGCTCAATTTTCTGTTGCATTTGTTCTGCAGAAAATCCAGCAAAGAGTTCAATATTTCCAACGGATGAGATACAGCCACTATAATAGACACGAAGTATTTCCACAGTTCCGAAAAACAGAATGAAAGCCTGGCGCGCTGCGTAATTACGCACCGTAGAGCCGAGAAATGTTCCAGTTTCTTAAAATAATCCGCGCAAATGTGACTGTAGATATGTAGGAATTTCTGCTTCTACGTTTAAATGAAGTTTTACAAATTATTCATCTAAATGGAAGAGGGGGATAAAATGCTGGACTGACCTATGGAGCAAACTCCTAATTTCTTTAGTTTTAAGAGAAAAGAATAATAATAATAATAATTCAAAAAAAGGTTTAAGCCACTTCTGTGTAGAGCCCCTGCCTGAGAAAAGAGAGACTGAGGTGGTCCGATGTTGAAGTCCAAGAGCTCTGCGGGTTTGGGGTTCCCAGACGCGTCCACGAGCTTCTTTCCAAGTGGGAAGAGTCCCCACACAGTCCGCTACTTAACAGGGGGGCTGCTCCCAGCTCAGCCTGCCCCGCCGGGAACGCTTACGACATCCAGCTGGGCCAAAAAGTGATGCGTAACCTCTGAACAGACTCAAACACGCGCACCAACTGACACACTCGGAAACTTTTACATAGTTTTCTGCATTCCTTTGCGGTGATGGAGGGCTCCTGTGCGCCTCGGCCTCCTCCTGGAGACAGCAGGGATCAGCGCAGAGACGCTGTCTGGGAGTTTATCCCTCTTCTCGCTTACACAAACAACAGAGCAGTAAAGTAAAGCGTTTCCCCGTGAATGCGTCATTCTGGATGTCAAGTCCGGAGCGGGAGTCTGGTCCCAGCAGCAGGGGTCCACAAGGCAGCGCCGGACTCAACCAGGGGGTCCTGATGGAGACTAAAGGACCTGGTTGTGATATGAGTCAAGTTTTACACTCAGCCTGAATTACAGCTCAGATTTAATTAATGAGTCATAATAACCTAAAACACGTCAGTGAGATTAAACGTCATGTCCTCGCGCCAGAAACGGAAACCTGTGACATTGTCTCAACCCTCGGGTCCAGGTTTCACTCTGACAGCTTACCTGTGAGGGGATCTCGCGCCCCCTTGCGGCTGCAGCTCAGCTGGACTTCATGGCGCTGCACGGCGACATGCACGCGCCCGTTCCTGGTTTCCAACGGAGCTCGCGCTGTTTTCTCTGCGCGCTGATATGTGTTGTTTACAAGTAGATATTTGGCAGCTCAGCTGATTTCCAGAGACGTGATGGGAGTGGACTGACAGCAGAACCGGCTCGCGGCGGTTTCCCCCAACAACCAGTCCAAAGGTGGTGGTGGTGGTGGTGGGGGTCCCAATTAAACCTCCACACTTTCTCTCTGCGCAGAATCAAAGGTCCCATCATGATGTAATTATTTGCACCTGGACGTGGTCACGTGTTCGCCTTGGAGCTGCGGGTGGAGGTGGTTTCTGTGGCACTGCTGCCCTCTAGCGGCGGGTGGAGGTGGTTTCTGTGGCACTGCTGCCCTCTAGCGGCGGGTGGAGGTGGTTTCTGTGGCACTGCTGCCCTCTAGCGGCGGGTGGAGGTGGTTTCTGTGGCACTGCTGCCCTCTAGCGGCGGGTGGAGGTGGTTTCTGTGGCACTGACAGCGTCCATCTTTTGGCCATTAACAAGCTTTTTATTAATTCTACTTCTAATAAAAACGGATTTTTACTGAAGATCACTTTTTAGGAGGAGAAGCTGAAGTTTTCTCATTCAGAACTCCAATAAATTAATGGATTAATCTGTTCAGGTTTCATTTCTTCTTGCTGCTGGCAGCTGAAATCATTTTATTATTAGTTGTCAGACAGGTCTTCAGGGAAGACGTTTAACCGTCCAACGCTTTGGATGAAACTTCATCTCACGTTTCTTTGGTTTCCACGTCACAACATAAGGCATTAAATATTATTCAGCCTATGTAACAGGTGATGATATATAAAAACTAGAAATAATTTCCACCAGATTTCATGTCTTTATTTCATCCTTTCCATCTTTATGCGAGTGATGTGGAAGTTGGGCTCATCGCTGTGGCTGATTTCCTGGATTCATCCTCTTCCTCCTTCTTCTCAACCAGCTGGATACGGAACAGAAACTGGTCATTTATTAAAAATAAATGAGTGAAAACAGATGTTTGTCATTACAAACTACATGAAGTTTTCTGTTGAAATAAACTGAATCTGCATGTTTTTATCTCCAGACGTCATGAATGAAGAACGGTCACTGGTCCAGGTCTTCTCCGTCCATCCTTCCTCCGTTCCTCATGCTGAAGACATCACAAGCGCCACTAATCCAGACTTCCTGGAAGTTTCTGGGTTAGCTGATGATCAATAATCGATGGCTTCATTTCTAAGCCAGATGTGGGAGGGGCCAAAGAGAGTTCAATAAAAAGACGCGATGTTCGTACTTGGGAGATGTTGGTGGGCATTTTCCTCCACCTGGGAGCTGATAAAAGGTCTCAGTGAAGCGCTTTGGTCTCGTAGGTGAAGCAGGAATAAACCTGGCCTCAGTCTAAATTTAACTTCTCACCTTTACAGGTGCTCCTCGTCTTCCACGTGTACACAGGAAAGCTGGAAGGAAGATTTACTGAAACCGCAGGTTAAAAGCCAATAAAAGCATTTCTGGGTCGGATTAAAGGAAGAATCAGAGCGTCACACAGATGTTGGTCATGAGAGGTATCTTCTGTTTATTGATCCCCAGGTACAAGAAATAACTTATCTCATGAAATGAAGCAACATCACAGCAGACAGGAAACACGCAGACGGAGGAACATCATCTGTTTCTACAGTATGGAGGTAAACAGCTGGAGCAGGAGTCAGTCCTTCTTCTGGGGGAACGCCGCCTTCACCAGTTCATACACAACATAGCCGGCTCCTGCAGGACAAGGTAGCAGCAGTCAGAGGAGGCTTCTCCCAAACCCACCTTCACCCTCTGTACCCTCCCCGCCCGTCGCTTAGCTTTCAAACAGATTAATGAGTTGAGCCTGGTTTATTTTCTCCATCACACTGTGGCTGGAAGATAAACCTTTAGTTAAAGTGTAGCTCCGCCCCCTTCTTTCTGCGTAACTCCACCCACTGACAAAGTTTGAAAAATGCCAGAAACTGCAGGGTTGGGGTGGGAGGTGTGGGGTGATCAGGGGGTGGAGAGTGGGTGGGTCGGGATGCACAGGCAGGAATGACTGACAGAAAGCAGCTTAGCTCACTACCAAGATGGAGATTCACCAAGCAGCTACGCCACAGAGCGTCTTTGATGAGGAAGACTTTCCCTCCTGAACCTCCTCAGCTCCACATGAACCAGGTGGTCCTGAACGTATCAGTGTGAGGCGTTAGCGCTGTTAGCTGTTAGCTGTTAGCCGTTAGCCGTTAGCTGTTAGCCGTTAGCTGCTGTTAGCTGCTGTCAGCAGCTCTGGAAAGCTGTGGAGACTCGCGGCAGGTTGTAGCAGCTGCAGGAAGAGCTGCTGGAAGTTGCTGCTGCTACGATTTGAGCTGCTGTCTGTCGCCAGATGAGGATCAGCAGGTAAAGAATAAAGTCCGGTTTTACTTTTACACCCTCAGAAGCACAAATCCGTCCCATCACAGGAACATTTCACCAGAAACTCTGTGGAAGAACAGAAGTCTGAAACTAAAAAATCTACACCAGCTAAGCTCACATCCCTTCATATGTGTTGGTGGGCGGGGCTTTCTATGCCTGCAAGGCGAGGCCCCGCCTACCTGCATTTAGAGGGCGGGTCTGTGGGTTTTTAAAAATTTTCTCGTGAAGTAGCGAAGCACCAGAACTGTTGCAGACCAGGGGTGCCCAAGTCCAGTCCTCAGGATCTACTGTCCTGCAAGTTTTAGATGCAACCCTTCTCCACATGAATCTAATGACCGTTACCAGGCGGCTGCAGAGCTGGATGACATGAGGAGGAGGAAGTGAGCCAACTGATCCAGGTGTGTTGGAGAAGGGTTGCATCTACAAATTCCACGATAGTAGATCAAGGACTGAACTTGGGCACCCCTGATCTACATCATGAAAAACAGAACCTGGTTTTACCCTGCAGGGGGCGCTATGAGCCATTTTATACCCACAAAATCCTGTTTTTTAAACAAGTTTAAAATACGAACTTCATTAAAAGTAAATGTGGTTTTCATCACAGTTTAGTAAAACTGTTGTTTACAGCTCAACATTGTAGGTGCACTAACCCTTTAGACCAGGGCTACTCAATTCGGTCCTACGAGGGCCGCAATCCAGCAGGTTTTCCATGTATTCATGCACCAACACACCTGAGTCAAATTAGGTGGCTCTAACAGCCAATCAGGTTCTACACAATAACTCATTAATTTGACTCAGGTGTGTTGGTGCAGGGATACATGGAAAACCTGCTGGACTGCGGCCCTCGTAGGACCGAATTGAGTAGCCCTGCTTTAGAGGCAAAGCAGGAGAAGCAGAGCTGAAATAATCAACTGGCCAATCAGGAAGTGGCTCGGCTGAATCCGATCTTCTGGATTATTATTATTATTATGCTCCTGCTCTGGTGTACGAAGAACTTCATGTCCATCACGAAACACGAACAATCAGTCTCCTCGTCGTCATTTCCAAGATGAAACCAACATCTCGCATTCAGCTTCCATCTCTTAACGCTCGTAAACTAGCCAGCTAGCTAGTTAGCTAGAGGAAGAAGCATGCAGCTAGCTAACTAGCTAACTAGCTAGCTGCATGCTTCTTCCTCTCCTGAAACAACATGTGCAGGAGTTTTCTAGATGGGGGGCTGTCTGCCTGCGGTGACTGAGAGAAGCTAAACTATGAAGAAAATGACATGTAGACGCTTTAAACGCCGCCGTATAAGTTTTTACTCGATGTTCGTGATATAGACATTTTATACAACGAGTATCCGATATACAGCCCAGCCCTTTAATCAATAAAACCCTCACGAAGTATTTTATAGCTTTATAGTCGGGTGGGACGTGTTCTCGTTAACGCAGACCATTATTAGCGAACTTCCTCTGCAGGGTTAAAAGATAAAGAAGCATCCTGGGCTGGTCCTGAAAGGGTTTTTCTAGAAACCCGAGCAGCAGGTGGAAGGTTTTCTCACCGAAGACGGTGAGGGTCATGGTGGCCCGGTACAGCAGAGCGTCGCCGCTGCCTCCCTTCAGATGGACCGGCATCCCGTTGTCCTCCTGCAGCACAAAGGAAGAGTCAAAAACGTCTCATCACATCTACGACGGTTCTGGATCCATTTTTACTGGAGCAGCTGCTGAACATGAAGCTCAGACATCATTTTCACACCTTCCACAATCTCTGTATGTTCAGGCTGTAGCAGCGTTACAGGAAGGCTAGCAGATCCTGGAAAATCGGCTCTGGCCAGCTTGAAAACACACCCTTCAGAAGTCCAAACCCCTCCAGGACCTGACAGACTCGCTAATCATCTTTCAGAAAGGGTGGGTGAAAACGGCTGGATGGTGATTTTTCACACGTCTCTATTTTTCTGTTGGAGCATTTAATTAATTAGCTGCAGTCGGGGTGTGAAGGGATTTAAGTCATCTAGAAAACTGCTCCTAGCTTCAACCAGCCAGAAAACACTAAATCACCCGCACACAGAAAATAAGACAATTTATCTGAACAAAAACCAGATTTCATAAAATTTCCTGATTTCTGAAAAAATGTAAAAAGTTAAAATGACTCATTTATTAGAAGAAGTTTGGTTTCAGTCTTTTTTAGGAGGTGTGTGGTCAGAACCCTGCAACACCTCCTACGGACTCTAAAGACCAGCATCTCTGATTCGGAGCCTGATTCTGCATCATAGTTCCTGAAAACCGCTTCATTATTTGCATGAAGTCCACAAACCCTGTCCACACCTTCCACACGTTTTTAAAACGTTTTAAACATCCATTTATCTGAGCTGTATCTTTTCCTTTTTCTTTGAGCTGATTTTAATACCTAGCAGCGTGGTGACACATTTATTTTATTCCGTTTAAAACTCAGTTTATTCTGTTTCTGCTCTTTAGTCTTTTATGTTTCATTCTTTTGAGTGTTTTCTTCCTGTTATTATTTATATAGGAGCCGAGCAGGAAACTGTGAGCAGCGTGGTGTTTGTTAGCAGTTCACCTGAAACACCTTCTGATTCTTCGGGACTTTGTTCTCCACCTGCCGGCGCGCAGAGCTGCAGATGCTCCGCCGCGCCACCTGCTGGAGCGCCTGCAAACAACAAGAAGCCAGCAAAGTCACCCAGAGAGAAAAAGGGGGCAGTTATCACCTCATATGACTTCTAAGAGATAAAAACAAATAAATATAAGGGCGAACACAGCAGCAAAAGCAGCTAAGATGCTAAACCAATGCTAACTTTCCCCAACGGACTCTAAACGATGCGGGACATGACCCTAGCTTGCTGTTCGAGGCTAAAATTAGCCGCATTTTCAGCGTATATCATCAGTTCCCGAGAAGATTCAACTAATTAATTTATTAAACGAGGTTTTAATGAGACTCAACATCACTGGTTCAAGTTGACTTACAATCATATGTCTGTACATCCTCGCTGTTACTTCTGTAAGCGGCACAAGGACACCGGAAGACTCTACTTCCGGTCTCAGCTTCTTCGGGCAGACTAATGGCGGACTGTGTTCGTGCAGCGCACTGTGCTGCCCCCTACAGGAACCTCCAACGAACGACACTGTAGAAAAATGATATCACTGGAAAGATCCTAACAATGTCAAAATAAAGCTGAACTTAGAGGCAGAATATTAACAAAATATCGAATTATTAGATTAAAAATCATTGAGTCACAAGATTTAAAGTTATTAGATAAAACCATTTTTTTTAATCTCGAGTCTTTATCTCATAATTACAGCTTTGAGTCTCATAACTGAGCTTTTATCTTACAATTATGAAACAGTCAATATTTTTAATTATCAAGTCATTTCAAGTGAATGAGCATCCATAAAAATTTGTTGTCAAAACATATTTTTGTACCATTTTACATATTCAGTTATAATAAAAACAGTATACTGTAGCACTGCTAGCTGTTGTGTGCATGTTATCAGTTTGTGTTTAATGTATTTATTCAGAGGGTTTGAGGATAACTAATTTTCTTCATATTCTATGTAATAACCTTACTATAAACTGTGGGGAGCAACTCTTACATTTCAGCATCATAAATAGCTGATTCTGTTAAATCTAGTTATAATAATAATGATAACATACAAAAATCTCAAGTTTAACAAGAGAAACCTTTTGTTCCCCAAAAAATAAAATAGTTCTTTTAACTTTATTTTTAGTCATTAATACATGAAAAATTTCCACACATGCTTTTCAATGTCTGTTTGCACAGGAGGCTGATTAAATTAAGACAAGTGGCAATCCATCATGATTCAAAACGTCAAGTTTATTCTGTGAAAGCAGCAACAAACGTAATGAAACAGAGTAAAAATCGATGCACTTGTCAGTAAAATGACTCCAACTTGAAAAATGTGCCACAAGCAAAAACAAGACATTTTTATTTGCCGCTTTTCAACATGCAGCAACAACAAGCACAGAAAAGGAAACGTGGGCTCACACTCAGCTGAAAAACAGAGTAAATGTCATCCATGACAGGAAGTTTAATCCGTGTAGTAAAGTCACGTTACCATTCATCATGCTGCACCATGACAGGACAACAGCGTCGCTGTAAACGTCGCTCACCTCAATGTGTGAACACCTCTGAAAATAACCTCATAAATACTAAAATTAAGCATGTCATCTGGCCACGAGGAGCTCTGGTGGGAGAAAGTCCCGATAACAATGTGAGGAAGACGAAGGAGCTGCAGCAAACAACGCACAGATTTTATTCTGGATTTGCTTCACATCTCAGCAGGAATAAAATCTTATTGAATAAACAAACGTTTGGTCCTCAATCTTCCCGTTTCATTCTATACACCAGCTTCCCAGGTTTCCATAAAAGGACTCATCAGGTCAATCTAGAGTTTCTAACTTTGGCAAATGAGCAACCTCATCGGGATGTTTAAACTCCGTCATCGGGACGTTTAAACTCCGTCATCGGGACGTTTAAACTCCGTCATCTGGACGTTTAAACTCCGTCATCGGGACGTTTAAACTCCGTCATCGGGACGTTTAAACTCCGTCATCGGGACCTTTTAAACTCTGTCATCGGGACCTTTAAAACTCCGTCATCGGGACCTTTAAACTCCGTCATCGGGACCTTTAAAACTCCGTCATCGGGACGTTTAAACTCCGTCATGGGGAACTTTAAAACTCCCTCATGGGGACCTTTAAAACTCCGTCATCGGGACCTTTAAAACTCCGTCATCGGGACCTTTAAACTCCGTCATCGGGACGTTTAAACTCCGTCATCGAGACCTTTAAAACTCCGTCATCGGGACGTTTAAACTCCGTCATCGAGACCTTTAAACTCCGTCATCGGGACGTTTAAACTCCGTCATCGGGACCTTTAAAACTCCGTCATCGGGACGTTTAAACTCCGTCATCGGGACGTTTAAACTCCATCATCGGGACGTTTAAACTCCGTCATCGGGACCTTTAAACTCCGTCATCGGGACCTTTAAACTCCGTCATCGGGACCTCTAAACTCCGTCATCGGGTCGTTTAAACTCCATCATCGGGACGTTTAAACTCCGTCATCGGGACCTTTAAACTCCGTCATCGGGACCTTTAAACTCCGTCATCGGGACCTTTAAAACTCCGTCATCGGGACCTTTAAAACTCCTTCATCGGGACCTTTAAACTCCGTCATCGGGACCTTTAAACTCCGTCATCGGGACCTTTAAAACTCCGTCATCGGGACGTTTAAACTCCGTCATGGGGAACTTTAAAACTCCCTCATCGGGACCTTTAAAACTCCGTCATCGGGACCTTTAAAACTCCGTCATCGGGACCTTTAAAACTCCGTCATCGGGACGTTTAAACTCCGTCATCGAGACCTTTAAAACTCCGTCATCGGGACGTTTAAACTCCGTCATCGAGACCTTTAAACTCCGTCATCGGGACCTTTAAAACTCCGTCATCGGGACCTTTAAAACTCCGTCATCGGGACCTTTAAACTCCGTCATCGGGACGTTTAAACTCCGTCATCGGGACCTTTAAACTCCGTCATCGGGACCTTTGAAACTCCGTCATCGGGACGTTTAAACTCCGTCATGGGGAACTTTAAAACTCCCTCATGGGGACCTTTAAAACTCCGTCATCGGGACCTTTAAAACTCCGTCATGGGGACCTTTAAACTCCGTCATCGGGACGTTTAAACTCCGTCATCGAGACCTTTAAAACTCCGTCATCGGGACGTTTAAACTCCGTCATCGAGACCTTTAAAACTCCGTCATCGGGACCTTTAAAACTCCGTCATCGAGACCTTTAAAACTCCGTCATCGGGACCTTTAAAACTCCCTCATGGGGACCTTTGAAACTCCCTCATGGGGACCTTTGAAAGTCCGTCATCGAGACCTTTAAAACTCCGTCATCGGGACCTTTAAAACTCCGTCATCGAGACCTTTAAAACTCCGTCATCGGGACCTTTAAAACTCCCTCATGGGGACCTTAGAAACTCCGTCATCGAGACCTTTAAAACTCTGTCATCGAGCCCTTTAAAACTCCCTCATGGGGACCTTTGAAAGTCCGTCATCGAGACCTTTAAAACTCCGTCATCGAGACCTTTAAAACTCCGTCATCGAGACCTTTAAAACTCCGTCATCGAGACCTTTAAAACTCCGTCATCGGGACCTTTAAAACTCCCTCATGGGGACCTTTGAAACTCCGTCATCGAGACCTTTAAAACTCCGTCATCGGGACCTTTAAAACTCCCTCATGGGGACCTTTAAAACGCCGTCATCGGGACCTTTAAAACTCCGTCATCGGGACGTTTAAACTCCGTCATCGGGAACTTTAAAACTCCCTCATGGGGACCTTTAAAACGCCGTCATCGGGACCTTTAAAACTCCGTCATCGGGACGTTTAAACTCCGTCATCGAGACCTTTAAAACTCCCTCATGGGGACCTTTGAAACTCCGTCATCGAGACCTTTAAAACTCAGTCATCGGGACGTTTAAACTCCGTCATCGAGACCTTTAAAACTCCGTCATCGGGACGTTTAAACTCCGTCATCGGGAACTTTAAAACTCCCTCATGGGGACCTTTAAAACGCCGTCATCGGGACCTTTAAAACTCCGTCATCGGGACGTTTAAACTCCGTCATCGAGACCTTTAAAACTCCCTCATGGGGACCTTTGAAACTCCGTCATCGAGACCTTTAAAACTCCGTCATCGGGACGTTTAAACTCCGTCATCGGGACGTTTAAACTCCGTCATCGAGACCTTTAAAACTCCGTCATCGGGACGTTTAAACTCCGTCATCGAGACCTTTAAAACTCCCTCATGGGGACCTTTGAAACTCCGTCATCGGGACCTTTAAACTCCGTCATCGGGACCTTTAAAACTCCGTCATCGGGACGTTTAAACTCCGTCATCGGGAGCTTTAAAACTCCCTCATGGGGACCTTTGAAAGTCCGTCATCGAGACCTTTAAAACTCCGTCATCGGGACCTTTACAACTCCCTCATGGGGACCTTTGAAACTCCGTCATAGAGACCTTTAAAACTCCGTCATCGGGACCTTTAAAACTCAGTCATCGGGACCTTTAAAACTCCATCATCGGGACGTTTAAACTCCGTCATCGGGACCTTTAAAACTCCCTCATGGGGACCTTTAAAACTCAGTCATCGGGACCTTTAAACTCCGTCATCGGGACCTTTAAACTCCGTCATCGGGACCTTTAAAACTCCGTCATCGGGACCTTTAAAACTCCGTCATCGGGACCTTTAAAACTCCGTCATCTGGACCTTTAAAACTCAGTCATTGGGACCTTTAAACTCCGTTATCGGGACCTTTAAACTCCGTCATCAGGACCTTTGAACTCCGTCATCGGGACCTTCAAAACTCCGTCATCGGGACCTTTAAAACTCCGTCATCGGGACCTTTAAAACTCCGTCATCTGGACCTTTAAACTCCGTCATCGGGAGCTTTAAAACTCCGTCATCGGGACCTTTAAACTCTGTTATAGGGACCTTTAAAACTCCGTCATCGGGACCTTTAAAACTCCGTCATCAGGACCTTTAAAACTCCGTCATCAGGACCTTTAAAACTCCGTCATCTGGACCTTTAAAACTCCGTCATCGGGACCTTTAAAACTCCGTCATCGGGACATTTAAACTCCGTCATCGGGAGCTTTAAAACTCCGTCATCGGGACCTTTAAACTCCCTCATGGGGACCTTTAAAACTCCGTCACTGGGACGTTTAAACTCCGTCACTGGGACGTTTAAACGCCGTCACTGGGACGTTTAAACGCCGTCACTGGGACGTTTAAACGCCTCTCCACCCGTCAGATGTCCCATCGCTACATCGAAGGTGAGCCAGACGGCGGCTCGACTCAGTTGGAGATGTCTGCGCTGTTGTTGCGGTTGCCATATTTGTGGTGGATGACCAACAGGACGATGCCCAGGAAGAAACAGACGGAGCCCACGGTGATGTAGGCGATGCCCAGGAACGGGTTCTTGCCTCCCATCCAGGAGATGGTGCTCAGGATCATCCGCTTCCGGCCCTCGAAGCTCCGCACAGGATAATCTGGTTTCACTGGTTAAAGATAGAAACCGCTCTGAGGACGCAACTAAATTTATTTTTATTCATGATCATTTAAAAGTATGAATGTAACTGAAGTTTGGACTCAGATCTTTTTGGCTTCTAAATCCTGCACCAGGGTCAGATCTACTTCCTGATTCCAGAGCCAGAACTATACCTGGAGAGGCAGCGTTTGGTTGGTGGAGCAAGAAGCTGGAGATCTGAAGCCTTTAACTGAAATGAAAACCCTTTTAGCGTCAATAAAGTTGTGTAAATGATGAATTTTATCAAAACAAAATTTATTTCTTGCATTTTATGTCTTAATCTATCATAGCTTTAAATATTCTTTTATTTTAAAGTTAGTTTTAATGCTTCATCATCCCAGTGTGATGCTTTAAAGCTTCACGTAAAGAACTTTGTCTTGATGTGGAAACAAAGCTGCAGCAGATGGTTTAAGGACGAGAGGATTTCTACAGGATGAGCTTTATATCTGACAATTTTAGATCCATCCATCCATCCATTTTCTGTCGCTTATCCGGAGTCGGGTTGCGGGGGCAGCTGCCTAAGCAGGAAAACCCAGACTTCCCTCTCCCCAGCCACATTCACCAGCTCATCCGGAGGGATCCCGAGGCGTTCCCAGGCCAGCCGAGAGATGTAGTCCGTCCAGCGTATCCTAGGTCTTCCCCGGGGCCTCTTTCCGGTGGGACGTGCCCGGAACACCTCACCAGGGAGGCGTCCAGGAGGCATCCTGACCAGATGCCCGAGCCACCTCATCTGGCTCCTCTCGATGTGGAGGAGCAGCGGCTCTACTCTGAGCCCCTCCCGGATCACCGAGCTTCTCACCCTATCTCTACGGGAGAGCCCGACCACCCTGCGGAGAAAACTCATTTCGGCCGCTTGTATTCGCAATCTTGTTATTTCGGTGAGGGTAGGAACGTAGATAGACTGGTAAATCGAGAGCTTTGCCTTTTGGCTCAGCTCCTTCTTCACCACGACAGACCGATGCAGAGTCCGCATCACTGCAGACACCCCACCGATCCGCCTGTCCATCTCCCGCTCCATCCTTCCCTCACTCGTGAACAAGACCCCGAGATACGTGAACTCCTCCACTTGGGGCAGGACCCTATTGCATACCCGGAGCGAGCACTCCACCCTTTTCCGCTGAGGACCATGGTCTCGGATTTGGAGGTGCTGATTCTCATCCTAGCTGCTTCACACTCGGCTGTGAATCGCTCCAGTGAGAGCTGAAGATCACGGCCCGATGAAGCCAATAGAACCACATCATCTGCAAAGAGCAGAGACCCAATCCTGAGGCCACCAAACCGGATCCCCTCAACAGCTCGGCTGTACCTAGAAATTCTGTCCATAAAAGTTATGAACAGAATCGGTGACAAAGGGCAGCCTTGGTGGAGTCCAACCCGCACTGGAAACGATTCTGATTTACTGCCGGCAATGTGGACCAAGCTCTGACACCGGTCGTACAGGGACCGGACAGCTCTTTAAAACAACACAGCAACATGGAGAATAGCTTCTTCCTCACAAAACAGGCTGAGATGTTCCACATGCAGCAGCTCTTACCTTCCAGAGCTGCTGCATGTGGAACATCTCCGCCTGGTTACCTTCCAGAGCTGCTGCATGTGGAACATCTCCGCCTGGTTACCTTCCAGAGCTGCTCCATGTGGAACATCTCCGCCTGGTTACCTTCCAGAGCTGCTCCATGTGGAACATCTCTGTTCAGACTGAGTAATTCCATATCAAGGATACTGTAAACCACATCCAGGGTGTAGTTCCCTCTGGGAAGAGTTGGCACCATGTTATTCCTCTTCTGGATGATGCGGTAGAGTTTGCGGAAGGTCGGCAAAGCAGCGGTTCTCATCCAGACGATGAAGTCCTCGTTGATGAAGCCGTTGTTCTCTGGATCCGGATCCAGCTCGTACACCGGCCGGTGCCAGCTCACCGGCTTGGTTGTTCCTGGAAGGCGTGAACACAACATTAGCGGGTCAGACGGGCAGACCTCTCACGAAAAGGATGAAAACTGCGACAGCCTGATGTGTCTCGGCCCATTCTGGCATGGAACCTCCTGTTAGGTTTAGGAAGTTCTGCAGAACAACGACACGCAGGTAGAGAGGTCACCTACTCTGATTCCAGGCCCCGCCTTCATCGTACCGTAACGTCACGTCACAGGTTCAAACCAAAACAAAAGCAGGTGCACAGCTGAGAATCCCAACCAATCAGAGGAGAGGAGCAGCCCTTTCTCTGCCTCTGATTGACTGGTTATTCTTTGAACTCACTAAAATATGTAATTTATCAAATAAATTTCATTTTTAAATTTCTATATTTTTAAAATATATTTCACTAACCTAATATACATTATATACATTTTAAAATATTATTTATATTTAATATTTTTATCTATACAAGTTTTTTTTAGCTTCTTATTTATATAAATAATTTATTATTAATTAATAATTGTTTTTATGATTTCATTTACATATTAATTTGACATCTTTACACATTTATATATTTACTCCGTTCCAGGAATATTCCAGCTTCCAGACCAGCAGGCTCCTCCAACACCTTGTTTCCACCAACGGGTCAGATCGGGTTGCATCAGATAGGGTTGGATCGGGTCAGGTCAGGTCGGCTCGGGTCAAGTCAGGTCAGGTCAGACTGGGTCAGGTCAGGTGAAGACGGGTCAGGTCAGGCTGAGTCAGATTGGGTCAGATCAGGTCAGGTCGGGTGGAGTCAGGTCAGGTCAGGTCAGGTCAGATCGGGTGACTTTGGGTCAGGTCAGGTCAGACCGGGTGAGATCTGATCAGATTGGGTTGGGTTGCATCAGATAGGGTTGGATCGGGTCAGGTCAGGTCGGCTTGGGTGAAGTCAGGTCAGGTGAGACTGGGTCAGGTCAGGTGAAGACGGGTCAGGTCAGGCTGAGTCAGATTGGGTCAGATCAGGTCAGGTTGGATCAGGTCAGGTCGGGTGAATTTGGGTCAGGTCGGGTCAGATCGGGTGAATTTGGGTCAGGTCGGGTCAGACCGGGTGAAGTTGGGTCAGGTCGGGTCAGATCGGGTGAATTTGGGTCAGGTCGGGTGAAGTCGGGTCAGGTCGGGTGAATTTGGGTCAGGTCAGGTCAGACCGGGTGAAGTCGGGTCAGGTCGGGTCAGGTCGGGTGAATTTGGGTCAGGTCAGGTCAGATCGGTTCGGGTCAGGTCAGGTCGGGCTGAGTTAGATCTGGTCGGGTCAGGTCAGATCAGGTCAGGTCGGGTTGGATATGGTCTGTAAACTGTAATCTGGTTGCGTTTCCACAGCAACTGTAACCTCTCCTGAGAGGCGGAGCATCGGATAGCGATAGATGCCTCAGCTACGTAACAGCATGACGCCGTCACAGCGCCTTCCTTAGAGTAGAACCAGAACACGACTCAGAAACAGAGGAGGAGGATGGAGGTCATCCACCAGGTTTGCGTTCTGTCTTCTTGGCGGTGCTTCCTGACGCCATTTTAAACAGCGATTTAATCACCTAAAAGAAAACATGTTGCTCTGAACGAGAAGGCGTTCCTGCTTTGTTTTTATGCTAGGTCGCACAGAAGGGGGCTTGTTTTCTCAACCAATCAGCGGCTTGCAGTGTGTCAGGCTCCACCCTTTCAGGTCAGATCGGTTAGATTGGTACCCCAACGGAAGGGTCCCAACCACAGGCTGTGTATAAAAGATGGGCGGAGCCTCTGTGACGTCACCTGTAGGCTTCTGAAGAGCAAAAGTGAAGCTCGTTGGGCATTTCCACCGTCGCCATCTTGGCAGCGTCACACTTGTCGTTAGTCCCAGAAAATCCAAAAATGGGCAAAGAGGTGGAGCTGAGAGGGGGACTGTAAGCGTGGGGGTGGATAATTAACACTCACCAAACTCTGAGCTGCCTGTAGCTAAGAGCTAACCGAACTAACCCGGAGCTAACGGTAGCTAACCAGCTAACGAAGGTAGGCGGGCTAAAGCTAAGGTGTGTTGTTAGCCGACTAAAAACCGCGGTTGTGCTACACTCTCCCTTCTTGCCTGAGGTTGCCGCTTGGTCCCAACAAAGTAGGCCAGAACAGGTTGAGTATTAGGGTTCCCTTCCGAGTTTTCCCCTGTGGAAACAGAAAAATGCGTCCTCACCCGACCTGACCCACACCCGTTGGTGGAAACTGGGCTCAGGTTGCCCATCTGAGAAACACTGCCCTAGACCCCCAGAAAATTTAGAAAACTACAAAAACTGTACTTCTGGGCTCTGATAAAATATCAAACAGAAAGGAAAATTTAGACTGCGAACAGAAGTCCTGCTCTTACCCTGAAAAACAGCTGTGAGGTTGGTGCTGCTGCCTCCGGGGTTCCTGAACTTCACGTGTTTGTCCGTCCACCAGGCGATTCCTGTTGCTGTCAGAGGGATCTGGACCTTGGTGCCGTTTGGGTCGTGGTAAATCAGCTCCAAAGTGTCTGCAGCAGAGACAGTTTCATTCTAAAAAGTGATCTTGTAACAGCCCGAACATTCGCTCAGAACCCACCTGGAGATGAAGGAGTCATTTTCTGCCTTCATCCATGAGGCGTTTCTACCATGAATTCTGCGTCTGGGTAAGAGACGTGAGAAGTGCTCACCGTTGAACATGCTGTTGGCGATGGCTCCACACGGAGCGACCGGCTTGGTGTTCAGGTACGCATACGGATCACACTCCTTGCTGGGGTCCTGTCACAGACAGAGAGGAGACGAGGCATCACATGCCGGTTAAATTTAAAGCTACAACAGACACTTTCCTGAATAAACCAGCAGCAGCCTTCACTCCTACAAAGCTGTTGGAAAGAAGATGGTGTAAAGTGGTCATAAATAACAGGTTTACAGGTTTCTCTCCGTTTTAATGGGAACGGTGTGTTTGATCTCGTCAAATGACTTCCATCCTAGTCATCATCACCAACAGTGTTGGAAAAGGAGGCCACTTTTAACCCTTAACCCTCCAGCAGGTCTCTGAGCTCCACCTCCTCCACCACCAGGAGCAGTGGTGTGTAGCTCTGTGGGGTAAATGTGATGATAGATACCCTTTAGATGATCTACAGAAGTTTTCCAGCGTTTCTATCCCGTCCAGGTTGTTTACAATCCAGCCACTAAATGTAGTTTTATTCAGAGACTCTATCTGGGATTAAAAACTCTATCCACAATGATCCATGATAACAGCATTATTTATCACATTTCATCATAAAAACATCACCATCACTACTATGTTGCTAAGAAACCTCTATTTAGACCTGGACATGATGATGAAGCCACTTCCTGTCAGACTTTCCACCAATCAGAGAGCTTAGATTGACGGTAACGTCCAATCAGGAGCAGCCAAAGATCAACCAGTGAGCAGAAAGTTCTATGTGTGTGTGAAAAGAAGAAAAATAATGCTCCTCTATGGCTGGAATAAAGCCAAGAAGACGTTTCTGATGCACGGTGGCGCCACAAAGCAGCTGAGCTGGAGTTGGTTTAGTGAGGATAGCAGGTAAATAGTAGCAGGAATAACTGGAAATGAGGAAAAAGTGGAAACATGGAAAAAGTTTCTGTTGTGTGTTTGTTTCAATAACAATATTTTTTCTCCTGAAAGCCAAGACTTGAGAGAACGATGAGATGAGAAAAGGTTTGGTCACTGTTGATCTGTGTGTTATTTCTACAAAGTTCTGTTAGTAATAAATTCTGCTTTCTTCTTCTGGTCGACCTTTATGCTGCTACATCTATTCATACATTCATTTTACATCATTTTACCTCCCAGTCTGACAGCTGCTACACACTGGTTTATACTGGGATTAAAAGCTGCTACAGACTGGTTTATACTGGGATTAAAAGCTTCTACAGACTGGTTTATACTGGGATTAAAAGCTGCTACAGACTGGTTTATGCTGGGATTAAAAGCTGCTACACACTGGTTTATACTGGGATTAAAAGCTGCCACAGACTGGTTTATACTGGGATTAAAAGCTGCTACAGACTGGTTTATACTGGGATTAATAGCTGCTACAGACTGGTTTATACTGGGATTAAAAGCTGCAACACACTGGTTTATACTGGGATTAAAAGCTGTTACAGACTGGTTTATACTGGGATTAAAAGCTGTTACAGACTGGTTTATTCTGGGATTAAAAGCTGCTACAGACTGGTTTATACTGGGATTAAAAGCTGCTACAGACTGGTTTATACTGGGATTAAAAGCTGTTACAGACTGGTTTATACTGGGATTAAAAGCTGCTACAGACTGGTTTATACTGGGATTAAAAACTGCTACAGACTGGTTTATACTGGGATTAAAAGCTGCTACAGACTGGTTTATACTGGGATTAAAAGCTGTTACAGACTGGTTTATACTGGGATTAAAAGCTGTTACAGACTGGTTTATACTGGGATTAAAAGCTGTTACAGACTGGTTTATACTGGGATTAAAAGCTGCTACAGACTGGTTTATACTGGGATTAAAAGCTGTTACAGACTGGTTTAGACTGGGATTAAAAGCTGTTACAGACTGGTTTATACTGGGATTAAAAGCTGTTACAAACTGGTTTATACTGGGATTAAAAGCTGCTACAGACTGGTTTATACTGGGATTAAAAACTGCTACAGACTGGTTTATACTGGGATTAAAAGCTGCTACAGACTGGTTTATACTGGGATTAAAAGCTGCTACAGACTGGTTTATACTGGGATTAAAAACTGCTACAGACTGGTTTATACTGGGATTAAAAGCTGCTACAGACTGGTTTATACTGGGATTAAATGCTGCTACAGACTGGTTTATACTGGGATTAAAAGCTGCTACAGACTGGTTTATACTGGGATTAAAAGCTGCTACAGACTGGTTTATACTGGGATTAAAAGCTGTTACACACTGGTTTATACTGGGATTAAAAGCTGCTACACACTGGTTTATACTGGGATTAAAAGCTGCTACAGACTGGTTTATACTGGGATTAAAAGCTGCTACAGACTGGTTTATACTGGAATTAAAAGCTGTTACAGACTGGTTTATACTGGGATTAAAAGCTGTTACAGACTGGTTTATACTGGGATTAAAAGCTGTTACACACTGGTTTATACTGGGATTAAAAGCTGCTACACACTGGTTTATACTGGGATTAAAAGCTGCTACAGACTGGTTTATACTGGGATTAAAAGCTGTTACAGACTGGTTTAGACTGGGATTAAAAGCTGTTACAGACTGGTTTATACTGGGATTAAAAGCTGTTACAAACTGGTTTATACTGGGATTAAAAGCTGCTACAGACTGGTTTATACTGGGATTAAAAGCTGCTACAGACTGGTTTATACTGGGATTAAAAGCTGCTACAGACTGGTTTATACTGGGATTAAAAGCTGCTACAGACTGGTTTATACTGGGATTAAAAACTGCTACAGACTGGTTTATACTGGGATTAAAAGCTGCTACAGACTGGTTTATACTGGGATTAAATGCTGCTACAGACTGGTTTATACTGGGATTAAAAGCTGCTACAGACTGGTTTATACTGGGATTAAAAGCTGCTACAGACTGGTTTATACTGGGATTAAAAGCTGTTACACACTGGTTTATACTGGGATTAAAAGCTGCTACACACTGGTTTATACTGGGATTAAAAGCTGCTACAGACTGGTTTATACTGGGATTAAAAGCTGCTACAGACTGGTTTATACTGGGATTAAAAGCTGCTACAGACTGGTTTATACTGGGATTAAAAGCTGCTAAAGACTGGTTTATACTGGGATTAAAAGCTGTTACAGACTGGTTTATACTGGGATTAAAAGCTGCTACACACTGGTTTATACTGGGATTACAAGCTGCTACAGACTGGTTTATACTGGGATTAAAAGCTGCTACAGACTGGTTTATACTGGGATTAAAAGCTGCTACAGACTGGTTTATACTGGAATTAAAAGCTGCTACAGACTGGTTTATACTGGGATTAAAAACTCCTACACACTGGTTTATACTGGGATTAAAAGCTGCTACAGACTGGTTTATACTGGGATTAAAAGCTGTTACAGACTGGTTTATACTGGGATTAAAAGCTGCTACAGACTGGTTTATACTGGGATTAAAAGCTGCTACAGACTGGTTTATACTGGAATTAAAAGCTGTTACAGACTGGTTTATACTGGAATTAAAAGCTGCTACAGACTGGTTTATACTGGGATTAAAAACTCCTACACACTGGTTTATACTGGGATTAAAAGCTGCTACAGACTGGTTTATACTGGAATTAAAAGCTGCTACAGACTGGTTTATAGTGGGATTAAAAACTCCTACACACTGGTTTATACTGGGATTAAAAGCTGTTACAGATTGGTTTATACTGGGATTAAAAGCTGCTACAGACTGGTTTATACTGGAATTAAAAACTGCTACAGACTGGTTTATACTGGAATTAAAAACTGCTACAGACTGGTTTATACTGGGATTAAAAGCTGCTACAGACTGGTTTATACTGTGATTAAAAGCTGCTACAGACTGGTTTATACTGGGATTAAAAGCTGTTACAGACTGGTTTATACTGGGATTAAAAGCTGTTACAGACTGGTTTATACTGGGATTAAAAGCTGTTACAGACTGGTTTATACTGGGATTAAAAGCTGCTACAGACTGGTTTATACTGGGATTAAAAGCTGCTACAGACTGGTTTATACTGGGATTAAAAGCTGCTACAGACTGGTTTATACTGGGATTAAAAGCTGTTACAGACTGGTTTATACTGGGATTAAAAGCTGTTACAGACTGGTTTATACTGGGATTAAAAGCTGCTACAGACTGGTTTATACTGGGATTAAAAGCTGTTACAGACTGGTTTATACTGGGATTAAAAGCTGCTACAGACTGGTTTATACTGGGATTAAAAGCTGCTACAGACTGGTTTATACTGGGATTAAAAGCTGCTACAGACTGGTTTATACTGGAATTAAAAGCTGCTACAGACTGGTTTATACTGGGATTAAAAACTCCTACACACTGGTTTATACTGGGATTAAAAGCTGCTACAGACTGGTTTATACTGGGATTAAAAGCTGTTACAGACTGGTTTATACTGGGATTAAAAGCTGCTACAGACTGGTTTATACTGGGATTAAAAGCTGCTACAGACTGGTTTATACTGGAAGTAAAAAGCTGTTACAGACTGGTTTATACTGGAATTAAAAGCTGCTACAGACTGGTTTATACTGGGATTAAAAACTCCTACACACTGGTTTATACTGGGATTAAAAGCTGCTACAGACTGGTTTATACTGGAATTAAAAGCTGCTACAGACTGGTTTATAGTGGGATTAAAAACTCCTACACACTGGTTTATACTGGGATTAAAAGCTGTTACAGATTGGTTTATACTGGGATTAAAAGCTGCTACAGACTGGTTTATACTGGAATTAAAAACTGCTACAGACTGGTTTATACTGGGATTAAAAGCTGCTACAGACTGGTTTATACTGGGATTAAAAGCTGCTACAGACTGGTGTATACTGGGATTAAAAGCTGTTACAGACTGGTTTATACTGGGATTAAAAGCTGTTACAGACTGGTTTATACTGGGATTAAAAGCTGTTACAGACTGGTTTATACCGGGATTAAAAGCTGCTACAGACTGGTTTATACTGGGATTAAAAGCTGCTACAGACTGGTTTATACTGGGATTAAAAGCTGCTACAGACTGGTTTATACTGGGATTAAAAGCTGTTACAGACTGGTTTATACTGGGATTAAAAGCTGTTACAGACTGGTTTATACTGGGATTAAAAGCTGCTACAGACTGGTTTATACTGGGATTAAAAGCTGCTACAGACTGGTTTATACTGGGATTAAAAGCTGCTACAGACTGGTTTATACTGGGATTAAAACCTGTTACAGACTGGTTTATACTGGGATTAAAAGCTGCTACACACTGGTTTATACTGGGATTAAAAGCTGCTACAGACTGGTTTATACTGGGATTAAAAGCTGCTACAGACTGGTTTATACTGGAATTAAAAGCTGTTACAGACTGGTTTATACTGGAATTAAAAGCTGCTACAGACTGGTTTATACTGGGATTAAAAGCTGCTACAGACTGGTTTATACTGGGATTAAAAGCTGTTACAGACTGGTTTATACTGGGATTAAAAGCTGCTACACACTGGTTTATACTGGGATTAAAAGCTGCTACAGACTGGTTTATACTGGGATTAAAAGCTGTTACAGACTGGTTTATACTGGGATTAAAAGCTGTTACAGACTGGTTTATACTGGGATTAAAAGCTGTTACAGACTGGTTTATACTGGGATTAAAAGCTGTTACAGACTGGTTTATACTGGGATTAAAAGCTGCTACAGACTGGTTTATACCGGGATTAAAAGCTGCTACAGACTGGTTTATACTGGGATTAAAAGCTGCTACAGACTGGTTTATACTGGGATTAAAAGCTGTTACAGACTGGTTTATACTGGGATTAAAAGCTGTTACAGACTGGTTTATACTGGGATTAAAAGCTGCTACAGACTGGTTTATACTGGGATTAAAAGCTGCTACAGACTGGTTTATACTGGGATTAAAAGCTGCTACAGACTGGTTTATACTGGGATTAAAACCTGTTACAGACTGGTTTATACTGGGATTAAAACCTGCTACACACTGGTTTATACTGGGATTAAAAGCTGCTACAGACTGGTTTATACTGGGATTAAAAGCTGCTACAGACTGGTTTATACTGGAATTAAAAGCTGCTACAGACTGGTTTATACTGGGATTAAAAACTCCTACACACTGGTTTATACTGGGATTAAAAGCTGCTACAGACTGGTTTATACTGGGATTAAAGCTTGTACATGCTGGTTTCTATAATAACAGTAATAGTAAAAATGAGCTGGACATTTAAGGGTTAAACTCTAAGCTGTTTTTGCTGTGTCATGTCAGAGCTGCTACAGCTGCTGTCCTGGCAACCACTGCAATGCAGCAGGAAGTGTGACGTTCAGGCACATCCTCATACCGTGAGAGATCTGAGGTTTCCGTTCAGCTGGCTGTCATCTCTGGACTTGACGTAACGACGGTGGTTCTGGTAGAAGTTGGAGAGGCCGTAATACATGAAGACATTGCTCTGTTGAAGAAAACCTCACAGTTAGCTGCCAGGCTGCATTCTGGGAGTTTTCATGTGTGAAATGGTCATGCTCACTTCATAAGGCTGCTCCAGGAAGAAGGGAACTGTGCACGTGCAAGGCCTCGAGCTGTTCCAGCTGAAGCTTTGGGAGCAGTTGAAGCAAGGGCTGGACATGTCAAGTCCTGTATAATCAATCTGTCAGCCACAAGCAAACAAATCACGTTCAACGATCACCGTTTTTCTTATTAACCATAAAAACAAACAGAACGGAATGAGACAGGTCAAGAGAATATATACATATAAAATCACAGGAAGAGAGAAACAGCGTCTTATATCCCCGCATATTAAACACGCCGCTACCTCAAACTCCTTGATGTTGTTGGACGTTACATACAGGCCGATGCCGATGGGGATGAAGATGAGGCCGATGATGAAGAAAGCTGGGAGGACGGTGCCCGCCGTGAGGATGGGCTGCCAGGCCGGTAGCCTCTGCTGTTTGAATGCGGTGTTTTCGGGCTTCTTGCTCCGCAGAGTCCCTCCACCAGCCCCGGACACGGTGATGTGCCCATCCTCGTCTTTGGCGTTGTAGCTGGACGCCATCATGGCCGCTGCTCGTAGCTAGCTAAATGGTTTAAATTAACAGCGTCGCTTCTCAGTGTGACATGTCTGAGAACAGAGTAGAGTTATCACACTGTCATTTAACCTTTAACACCTTATTTTAAATAAGCAAGCTGCTAGCTACAGCACAGATTGCAGCTAGCTACTCCTACCGGAAGTATACAAACGAAGTGACGTGACGTAAGGTTACTACTCATGCTGCCTCCAGGGACCCTCGGACAAACTAAAACCGCTCTAAAGGTGCAAAGTTTAACATTCTAACATTGTTCTAATAATGTTAAAAACAACTGCAAAATATTTTTAATGTATAGAATTATGCAAAAACTCTCAACTAAGAAACATAAAATGAAGTTTTGTTGTATAATTTCCAAAGTCCCACTTACCAGGAATGCAGCAGTGCAGTCTCCATAAACAGTCTGACGCTGCTCTGCCCACGCGGGGTTTGGAGCGACCAACCTGAGCTCCAGGGCCAGCAGCACCCATACAAATGATATATTTATATATATATATATATATATATATATATATAGCATATAAATGACACGTTATATGTCATATAGTATACAACATATAACGTTATATGAATTACTTTTGTATTTATTCTATCGGCATGTTTCCAGTATTTATTTATTTATGAATAAAACAGCTTTCCATTGGTAGCAGGGAAGGATGCAACACTCAAATTCTGATATGCTTGCAGGGTTTTGAATTGATGCCATGTGGGCATTTTATACAAAAGTTTGACAACAGTGGCTCTAAAATTCAGCGAGTTTCAACCGTACCGTCCCTCCTGCTATTAACAGCATAGCAAAAAACAAAATGAAAAAACTAAAACATTTGTGTTTGGTGGATTATTTCTTTGTTGTAGTGAAGATTTCTTTGGTAATAAAGACATATTTTGTGCTAATTTTATACCCATTAGCTGTTTTATTTAATAAAACAAATTGCTTCAAATCTCTTTAACAGTTTATTTTACATTTCTGACTTGAAAACAAAATTTACTTGAAGCATAAAAATGAATAATCATTGCCAGCAACAAATTCATCAGGCGAACACACTGTTGGACACTTCAGAGGACATATCAGTCATTATTTGTACAGTACATCACCATGCAGAGGACATTTCTCAGGTCTACGCATATTCTCATTGGTGTGAGTGAAGCAAGCCGGGGTCTGCTGGAGGACAAGGTTCGGCTTTGCTGCAGTTTGAGCCAAACTAAGAACATTCCTGCTTGTATCACAGGACAATTTAAACCTGCAAGTCACTGATTTACCTGTGCAAGTTGTTCAGTAACCAGACAAGATGAAAACAGACAAAGTCATTACATACAGGCAGCATCATCATCTCTACCTAAAAGCCCTTTAAGATGGTGAATCTGAGCCGTCGCTCCCTGTGTGGATTTAACAGGTGATCAAGGTTCGTTTACTGATCAGGCCAAAGGAGGATGTTCACTGATTAACAAGAGACTTAACCCTTTAATGCCGTATGAATTACAATGAAATGAATATGAATTATATGTTTCTGAGACTTTTTGCATGACTTGTTTGTAAAAACTTTGCTAAAAATCATGTTGAACACGTTCTTCTGCCCCCTGGTGGACACTTTCTGCACTACTATATATGTATATTTATATCTTTTTAAACTGTGACATAATAAACGGTAAATATACAAAAATAACTTGTTAAGGACAAATAAGGATATCAGATGAAAAAATAAATCGAAATTTCTCTAAATTTTTTCCTGGGTCGGCCTTTAAAGTGTTAAACACCAGAAATAAAAGAATGATCTAGAATGTCTTGGCATCTCACACACTGGGCGACCGTGGCGATCAGATTATTGATTAGGGTGTAATCAAGGTGTGTCTTAGCTTCCCTGCTGGGAGAATGTTTGGTTGGAGGATGGGGGTGAATACATCGTTGGTGCTGGGGCCTCTTGTCCAGCGGAGCGCTGACTGTTGGTCTCTAAACCAGATCAGTGCCTCTGTGGAGGAAATCCTGAGGAGCAGAAGCCTCATCGCCACGTCTCAGCGCCGGCCGGTCGCATGCTGCATCCATCTGTGGGCCTGCGGTGGAAACAGAAATGTGGAGGTCACTTTATAAAAGCAGCTGGACCATTTCAAGCTGGCTGGACACTGGATAAACGTCTGCATGATGTTCAGTGTTCTGCTTCGTCTCTGCAGCCCATCCGTTACATGCAGGCCACGGACTGTGTGTGTGTGTGTGTGTGTGTGTGTGTTAAAATATTACCTAAAAAGCATCTCTATTCAGATAACCACGATGTGGTAAAAGAAAGAATTAATGAAGAATACTGAGATGAAATCAGCCTGAATTTCCACTCCGTGATTTCAGCAGATCCGGTTCAGATCAGGGACCTGATCTTCAGGGACCCTGGTCTTCAGGGACCTGGTCTTCAGGGCCTAATCTGGGCTGCAGGATGAATTTGGCGAACTTGGAAATGACAGAAAACATTTCCTGTGTGAGAGCATGAAAGCTGGCGGGTTAGCCGGCCACGCGTAGGACTAACAGCTGATAAATGATGTCACAGCGGTCGCACGGCGGAAGCTCGGCAGTCGAAACATGTCGCGGTACAACTGTCAGGGTTGGGGGGGAGGAAGTTTTAATGGAGGAACACTTAGAGAACTGGCCTGGAGGAAACAGAGACGGAAGCAGGACGGATGATCTGACACGGGTGCATGACAGCAACCACCTAGAGATGCAGGGGGAGGGCGTTCACCTGAGAACCAGGTGAGCTATGATGCAACACACCAGGGAGGGAAGTACAGAGTTAAACAGGAAGCCAGACGATGAACCCTCAGGACAGTAAGACCAGAACCTGAACCACAACTTCCACCTTAAAGTTCAAAACATTAAAAAGTCACATTCAGAGCTCAAAGTCTGGTTTTCTAGATGCATGAAGATCGTAATACTTCAACAGTAAATAAACTAAAATCTATCCATCCATCCATCCATCCATCCATTCTCTTCCGCTTATCCGGAGTCGGGTCGCGGGGGCAGCTGCCTAAGCAGGGAAACCCAGACTTCCCTCTCCCCGGCCACATTCACCAGCTCATCCGAAGGGATCCCGAGGCGTTCCCAGGCCAGCCGAGAGATGTAGTCTGTCCAGCGTGTCCTGGGTCTGCCCCGGGGCCTCCTTCCGGTGGGACGTGCCCGGAACACCTCACCAGGGAGGCGTCCAGGAGGCATCCTAACCAGATGCCCGAGCCACCTCATCTGGCTCCTCTCGATGTGGAGGAGAAGCGGCTCTACTCTGAGCCCCTCCCGGATCACCGAGCTTCTCACCCTATCTCTAAGGGAGAGCCCGGCCACCCTGCGGAGGAAACTCATTTCGGCCGCTTGTATTCGAGATCTCGTTCTTTCGGTCATTACCCACAGCTCATGACCATAGGTGCATTGTGAGCTGGGCGGCTGCCAGAGGCGGGGACCCTGGCGGTCTGATCCTCGGCTGCAAAAGCTAGCTCTAGGGACGTGGAATGTCACCTCTCTGGCGGGTAAGGAGCCTGAGCTGGTGCGCGAGGTTGAGCGGTTCCGGCTAGATATAGTTGGACTCACCTCGACGCATAGCTTGGGCTCTGGAACCACTGCCCTCGAGAGGGGCTGGACCCTCTTCCATTCTGGAGTTGCTCCCGGTGAGAGGCGCCGAGCAGGTGCTGTTTTACACCCGAAGTTAATACATTTATTTATGTATGTGTATATACATATATATATATATGTATATGTACACAACGCTTTGACTGTAAAGTTTGTGTCCAGCTCATTTAATGGAGTAAATCTACTTCACCCTCAAAATAACTCAGCACACAGCCATTAATGTCTAAAGCGCTGGCAACAAAAGTGAGTACACCCCTAAGTTAAAAGGTCCAAACTGGACCCAATTAGCCATCTACCCCCCCGGTGTCATGTGACTTGTTAGTGTTCTCAGGTGTCACTGGGGAGCAGGTGTGTTACATTTAGTGGCATCTCTCAGACTTCCTCATACTGGCCACTGGAAGTTCAACATGGCCACTCATGGCAAAGAAGATCTGAACCGAGTCGTTGCTCTGCTTAAAGATGGGCTGGCTGTAAGAAGACTGCAGCACCCTAAAACTGAGCTGCAGCACGGAGGCCATGACCGTTGGGAGGTTCAACAGGTCAGGCTCCACTCAGAACCGGCCTCGCCGTGGCAGACCGAAGACACGAGTCCACGTGCTCAGCGTCACATCCAGAGGTGCTTTTGGAAAACAGACGTGTGCACTGCCTCAGTACCTGGAATACGAACATCGATGCAGTTAAAAGTTTCATAAACACAGCCTCCATTGTTTATGAAATGTGTCGGCAGGCATGAACTCAGCGTCTGGGAATGAGCAGCATGGGTTAATGTGATGGCTGCCACACACACACACACACACACACTGAAGCCACTTGAGATGAACAGCATTTATTTTGGTGCTTGTCCCAAACGCTGGCGCTGGCGAGCAGCAGGATGCAGTTAAGCAGTGAAAATCAGCTCAGCTGCTTCATGCAGCAGACGTGCAAAACCATGACATCCCAACTTCCCCTGCACACGACCCACGGAGCCCAGAAGCACAAGCTGGACGTGCTGGTGGCAAATCTGTGGAAACTGTGAGAAAGCCCTACAGGTCAAGATTCAACAGCACCCTCTGCTGGCGAGAAGAAGAATGCTGTCTGCACAAGTTGGGGCATGACTGACCGCATTCAGTCCCAGAAATCAAGCAGATTTGGCCGTTGCTATGGCAACCCGTTATCCCCTCAGCTCTTGAGCTCCATTTTCACGGCCTGGCCTTCACCAGACTCTAACCTGGTCACCATGGAAACGCCCAGAACCGCCTTCACACCTGGCTTCGTACCTTTTGAAACAGGGATGCGTGTGGACGCGCTCCGAGCTGCCTGCACCTCTGAGCTGAGCTGGAAAGAGGAGAAGGAGGTTTAACATCTGCTGCTTTCATGTCACATCTGATTTAAACCGAGCCAGAAGTTTCCAGGAAACGTGGTTCTGGTCGGGATCTGAGGGAAAGGGTTCAATTTATCTCCTGTGTTAAAACTAAAAGCTGAGAGTTTTATGAGCCATGGTGGAGATTATTCATGAAATGAGACGGGAAGGTGAAAACGAGATGCTGGGAACTATCCTGGAAGCTCCCGGTCAGCTTCTGGAGGGTAAATATTCCTTAGAGAGCTTCATGAAATCTCTGGTCCCTGAGCTGGAACAGATCTTCCCGAAGTCCTGGAAAAGGTTCCTGCAGCTTGTGGATCTTCCTCTTGTAGGTTTTCCATCGGAGGAACCAAACTATTCCAGGTAGACTGATTAAGCTCAGCAACCAGAACGAGCTTCCAGGACGTTTTCCATCTTCAGCATTTTAATGGTTTTATACACGACTTGAAGCTTCTGTTTTCATTTCGTTAACCTGTTGGGACATGACAAATAAATGTGGATTCTACTCGGCCTCCTTCCAGCTTCCTGCACCGCTGGAAAGAGTGTGGAGATGGGAATGATGGAAAGCCGTCGCCGTGGAGTTTAGCTGTGAAGCCACACGGCTCCACGGTCCAGCCGCGGCTTCTTAACACGTCTTTCATCCATAAAACGTCTTTTAGGAGAACAGTGGAATTTTAAGGGTTATTTTTGTGTTTTCTTGGGGAAAAGCTCCTTCCTCTTTCTTTGTCTCTAAGTCAGTCTCACAGCTTTCGTCATTCCTGCAGACGTGCAGGTGGAAGTATGTTTTCAAACGCAGACATTTTATAAAACTTTATTTTAATTTTATTTACTAATATGAATGTATTTGTTCTTATATTATTTCAGTTATTATTCATTTTTATGTATTTCTACTAACTAATTTATGTATTATTGGTATTTAATTTTTCCGTATTGATGTATTGTGTTTTGCTGTAAATGAATTCAGACGTGAAGGAGTTAACGTGATGACTACAGGATATAAATCAGGATATAAATGTGCATCCTCTCACTCAAACCTGCACACAGGTCATTTTCTAAATGTGCTTCTTTAGTTTCTCACTGATGTGACTTTCAAACACCAGTTTACTCAAGTCTTCTATCAATCCTTTCATGTCCAGCCAAGTTCAGCCCAGACTCAACCTGTAGTCACCGAAGCCCTGCTTACTGGGGATGTACTGGGGTTGTACTGGGGAGATACTGGGGATGTACTGGGGAGATACTGGGGATGTACTGGGGATGTACTGGGGAGATACTGGGGATGTACTGGGGAGGTACTGGGGATGTACTGGGGATGTACTGGGGAGATACTGGGGATGTACTGGGGAGGTACTGGGGATGTACTGGGGATGTACTGGGGAGATACTGGGGATGTACTGGGGAGATACTGGGGATGTACTGGGGATGTACTGGGGAGATACTGGGGATGTACTGGGGAGGTACTGGGGATGTACTGGGGATGTACTGGGGAGATACTGGGGATGTACTGGGGAGGTACTGGGGATGTACTGGGGATGTACTGGGGAGATACTGGGGATGTACTGGGGAGATACTGGGGATGTACTGGGGAGATACTGGGGATGTACTGGGGAGGTACTGGGGATGTACTGGGGTTGTACTGGGGATGTACTGGGGAGATACTGGGGAGGTACTGGGGAGGTACTGGGGGAGGTACTGGGGATGTACTGGGGTTGTACTGGGGATGTACTGGGGATGTACTGGGGAGGTACTGGGGTTGTACTGGGGAGATACTGGGGATGTACTGGGGAGATACTGGGGATGTACTGGGGATGTACTGGGGAGATACTGGGGATGTACTGGGGAGGTACTGGGGATGTACTGGGGATGTACTGGGGAGATACTGGGGATGTACTGGGGAGGTACTAGGGATGTACTGGGGATGTACTGGGGAGATACTGGGGATGTACTGGGGAGGTACTGGGGACGTACTGGGGATGTACTGGGGAGATACTGGGGATGTACTGGGGAGGTACTGGGGATGTACTGGGGAGGTACTGGGGATGTACTGGGGAGATACTGGGGATGTACTGGGGAGGTACTGGGGATGTACTGGGGAGATACTGGGGAGGTACTGGGGAGGTACTGGGGGAGGTACTGGGGATGTACTGGGGTTGTACTGGGGATGTACTGGGGAGGTACTGGGGTTGTACTGGGGAGATACTGGGGAGATACTGTGCTTGTACTGAGGAGGTACTGGGGTTGTACTGGGGAGGTACTGGGGAGGTACTGGGGATGTACTGGGGAGGTACTGGGGTTGTACTGGGGAGGTACTGGGGTTGTACTGGGGAGGTACTGGGGATGTACTGGGGAGGTACTGGGAATGTACTGGGGATGTACTGGGGAGGTACTGGGGTTGTACTGGGGATGTACTGGGGAGATACTGGGGATGTACTGGGGAGGTACTGGGGGAGGTACTGGGGATGTACTGGGGTTGTACTGGGGATGTACTGGGGAGATACTGGGGATGTACTGGGGATGTACTGGGGATGTACTGGGGAGGTACTGGGGTTGTACTGGGGAGATACTGGGGAGGTACTGTGCTTGTACTGAGGAGGTACTGGGGTTGTACTGGGGATGTACTGGGGAGATACTGGGGAGGTACTGGGGTTGTACTGGGGAGGTACTGGGGTTGTACTGGGGAGGTACTGGGGATGTACTGGGGAGGTACTGGGGTTGTACTGGGGAGGTACTGTGGATGTACTGGGGAGGTTCTGGGGATGTACTGGGGTTGTACTGGGGATGTACTGGGGTGGTACTGGGGAGATACTGGGGATGTACTGGGGAGGTACTGGGGTTGTACTGGGGAGATACTGGGGAGGTACTGTGCTTGTACTGAGGAGGTACTGGGGTTGTACTGGGGATGTACTGGGGAGATACTGGGGTGGTACTGGGGAGATACTGGGGATGTACTGGGGAGGTACTGGGGTTGTACTGGGGAGATACTGGGGAGGTACTGTGCTTGTACTGAGGAGGTACTGGGGTTGTACTGGGGATGTACTGGGGAGATACTGGGGAGGTACTGGGGTTGTACTGGGGAGGTACTGGGGTTGTACTGGGGAGGTACTGGGGATGTACTGGGGAGGTACTGGGGTTGTACTGGGGAGGTACTGGGGTTGTACTGGGGATGTACTGGGAGATACTGGGGTTGTACTGGGGAGGTACTGGGGATGTACTGGGGAGGTACTGGGGATGTACTGGGGAGGTACTGGGGGAGGTACTGGGGATGTACTGGGGTTGTAGTGGGGTTGTACTGGGGATGTACTGGGGTTACTGTGGCATGGCCCAGCAACCTTATCTGTTCTCTGTACAGGACCTACAGAGGCCCCTGTAACGGGTGGCAGGTCACTCCAGTGTTAGTTCAGACATTTTAAAGGTGTCATTTAATACCTGGAGAGAGTGCTATCTACGAGGCTCACGTCACCTGAATTCAGTTTGTAACATTTCAGAAGCAGCTGCAACATAAAGACCAGAAATAATTCTTTGGACACTTTGGGACATTAAGGACAGATTTGAGAGAAAACGTGAGGACAGTGAACTCACCACAGACGGCGTTGGTCTGGAGGCTGCAGAGGAGACGGGTGTGATCGTTATGCTGCTGGTCATTTTGCTCTGAGCCGACCTCGCCACGGAGTGTTGCCATGGTGACCGTGGTACGGGTCCAGGCGGTGTGTCTTTGTTTTCTGAGCTCAGCCCGGCGGGTCGGAGCGTCAGCACAGAGCTGCTGCAGACATCCGACGGCCTCTTCAGCTGCGGACCCAGGTGGATGTGGATCTTGTTGTCCTCTGTTGTGATGATGTTGCTGTTGTATTTCCTGACGGTTGCAGGCTCAGGCTGCTTCTCCGGGGTCATCTTGATGACGGTGCATCCCGCAGGGATGTCGTGAGGGTCGGATGCAGCGCATGCATCTGCTACCGGTGTGGTGCTGACGGTGATGATGGACACCGGGGACTGAAGGCTGCCAGGGCTGCTTTTCTTCTTCTCTGGACTCTTTGCTCTTGAGATGGTTGTTATTGTGACTGGAGACTTGGCTCGATCTTGACCTCCCGTCACGTCACACACTTTGGTCTTTGAGGTCACGGTTGTGGGTTTGGGGACGATGGTGATGCGAGGTTTCTGAAGGCCCAGAGTTGGTATTATGGTGGTAGTGGAGAAGAAGTCCTCGGCACGTGGACTGGTGATCTCCAGAGTGGCTGTACTGTTCTGGTGATCCGGCATCACACGGATGTGCAGGGGCTGGCCTGGCTTCTGGGACATGGTCATTGCAGGTGGATGGAGCGAGGACATTCCATTGGTCCTCTCAAAGCTGGTCTGGGTCAGCGTGACGGCCTCTTTCTTCTTCATCCAGGGTATGGAAGATTCTCTCATCCCAAGTTCTGCAGATGCTGGTGGGTATCGTTCAAGAACTGCAGGCTTCTTGAGACCATGCTGCCTGAGGTTGTTCATCAAGTGGTTCTCCTCCAGAAATGACTTGCGGATGAAGACCGCTGCAGTCTCGTCCTCAGCAGGCTCAGTGGTCAGCAGATCTGTCTGGACTGCTGTGGAGGTAACTGGGACGTCCACCATCCTCCTACCGTTCATACTGGGTCTCAGTGCACGGCTGTAGCGCTTTGTGGCTTCCAGCTCCTTGGTGAGGGTCTCCACTTCTTGACCCATGCTCTTCTTTTTCTCCTCCTCCTCCATGAACCTCTGCTGCAGGACAGAAAAATCCACCTTCAGCTGGGAGAGCTGGTCCTCCTTGTTCATGAGCTCGTGGATTTTCTCCTTCAGGGCATGGACATCTCCCTGCAGCTCTCTGGTTTTGGCCTCCTCCATCTTGCAGCGAAGTCTCAGCTCAGCCTCCGGACTCATGACCTCGCCTTTCTCGATGGCTTTGTTCCTGGCAACCTGACTTTTCATGTCTTCCACCAGCTTAGCGAGAACGTCTGCTCTGTCCTGCTCTGTTCTGAATTTCTTCTCCAACAGGTCGTACTCGTCTTCGGTTTTCATTAAATCTCCCTCCACTATCTCAAGTTTCTTCAGCCTGCTTTTAAGTCTTTCAACTTCCACTGTGAGCTCTTTAACTTTGTTGTCTTCATCGGGATTTCTGTCCTCGCTGGCCCACTTTCTCTGCGTTTCTCTTTCCATCTCCTCTAGTCTATCCACTCTTATTTTCATCCCGGTTAGCTTGTTTTTCAGGTCCTGACACTTCTCCTCTTCACTTACAAGTTTATTTTTTAACTCCTCTCTTTCTCTGCTGAGGGCCGTTACTGTGATCTCCATCTCTGATTTGAATTTCAGGAGTTTTTTGCTCTCCTCGATCAACTTCTCTGTAACTTCTGTAACTTTGCCCTGCTCCGCTATCAACATCTCACTCAGATCATGACTTTTCTGCTTCTCCTGCTTCAGTCTTTCTGCTAAGTTCTTCCTGTCATCTGCCAGGATCACGGTGAACGACTTCAGCTTCATGAGATCGTCTTTGACGAGCATTTCTGCCTTTTCCAGCTTTGACTCTGAGGTCTCCAGTTCCTTCAGCTGAGTTTTCACCCTCTCCAGCTCAGCAGCTGCATCTTTCACAGCTTTTCTCTCTTTTTCCAGGTTTGCATGAAGCTGCGAGCACTCGGTTTTGCTCTTGTTGAAGACTCCCTCCAGCTTCTCCAGCTCAGTCATCCTCTTCTGGAGTTTGTCCACCTCCAGCTTCAACTCTTTGCCGTGGTCCTCCTCCTCCTGCAGCCTCTTCCTCAGCTCTCTGCACTGAGTCTCTGTTTTTGTGATCTCCTCATCCTTCCCCTCCATCTCCAGCACTTTCTTCCGCAGATTCTCCAGCTCAGCCACAAGAGAAGAATTCCCACATTCTCCTTTGTTGATCTTCTCCCTCAGCTCCTGCAGATCTTCATCTGATCTCTGCAGCGCCTTGTTGCTGTCCTCCAGCTCTTCCATCTTGTGCACCAGCCCAGCCATCTTCAGCTTCAGCTGCTGGCTTTGGGATTCTTGGTGAGCCAGCTTGGACGTCATGTCATCCTGCTTCTGTGTGAACTTTGCTTGCTGATCTTCCAGCTCGGCCTCCAGCTTCAGGACCTTCTGGCCGTTTTCTTTGGCGGCATAACTTGCAGCTGTCAGTCGCTGCTCTTTTTCCTGCAGCTTCTGAGTGAGATCTTGGATTTTCTGGCTCTGCTGGTCAATCTGCTCAATGTGCAGCTGCCGCTCGTCTACCAACATCAGCGTGAAGGACTTGAGCTTAACCAGCTCAGCTCTGACATTCTCCAGCCTCCTGCTGTGATCCTTGTCCTTACGAGCCTGGTAGGCCTTCTCCTGCTCCAACAATGTTTTGAGTCTGGGAAACAGAGACGATGGAGGATGTGAGCAAACGTTAACAAGAGAGACAGCAAAGATTAACACTTTAAAATGTTTAGAAATGCACATTTAAGCTCAATAAACCTGCTCAGTTAGGAGGAAACATGGTAAACAACTAATATCTTCATCAGCCTCTGCACCGGGGCCTGGGGTATATGAAAACGTGTCAGTACATTAGTTTTCCAGTCTGATACCTGAAAAAGGTCAAACAGCACAAATAGCACATATGATGGACATCTTAAAACATCTATAAAGTTCCTGCAGACCCACATCTTGGAGGACCTGTCCTGGACCAGTAACACCGCCAGCCTGGTCCATAAAGCTCACCATCTTCTTCCTGAGGACACCGAAGAAGAACCACCTGTTCAGCCACCCTGGTGAGCTTTTACTGTGTGATGGAGAGCATCCTGTTCCAGCCTGGTATGGAAGCTGCTCCATCACAGGGCGCTGCAGCGAGTGGTGAAATCTGCCCAACGCACTGTAGGAACTCCGCTTCCAACCAGTAAGGACATCACACATTCATATGGAGTCAGACCAATCAGGAGGCAACGTGTGGTTCAGTGTCTTGCCCAAGGACACTTCAGCATGTAGTCTGGGGAAGCCTGGAATCCTGGGTTAGATGCTAAACAGCATGTCATTGCCCTGCACTGCTACAGGTGTAAGGATGATAAAGCTAAATCCAATCAAATCTAAAAAAAACTGCTTAGGTTCACCATTTTAGCATCTACTTTTGCATGCTACTAATCCAATATTATTTAAATAATTCCTAGATGAATTGGACTAATATGAGTATAGGATATGACTTTGTCCTGTGGGTTAATATCCTTCTCAAATGTGGTGTCTGCTGTAAGTAATGTGGGTTTTATTTGGCAGCAATACAGATGTAAACGTCCTCTGAAACAGTAGCATATATCTACATTCTCACGTCTCACACAACCAGCCCTTGTAGAAAATAAACTATTTATTTTGGCTACATCATTTTGGTTAGGAGGCAGAAAAGAAAGTTAAAGAACCATAGAAAAATGAAAATCAACAGATACAACATGGAGAGATGGAAACACAGGACAAGACAGAATATAAAAGATTGAAGCTGCAGTTTGTGGTTCTCTTTCAGTTCTGATCTGATCTTCGTCCCGTCTCTTCACCAAGATCTCCCCTAGCGACGGCTAATCCGGCATCGTCTTCGTCCCGTCTCTTCTCCGAGATCTCCGCTAACGACGGCTAATCCGGCATCGTCTTCGTCCTGTCTCTTCTCCGAGATCTCCGCTAACGACGGCTAATCCGGCATCGTCTTCGTCCCGTCTCTTCTCCGAGATCTCCGCTAACGACGGCTAGTCCGGCATCGTCTTCGTCCCGTCTCTTCTCCGAGATCTCAGCTAACGACGGCTAATCCGGCATCGTCTTCGTCCCGTCTCTTCTCCGAGATCTCCGCTAACGACGGCTAATCCGGCATCGTCTTCGTCCCGTCTCTTCTCCGAGATCTCCGCTAACGACGGCTAATCCGGCATCGTCTTCGTCCCGTCTCTTCTCCGAGATCTCAGCTAACGACGGCTAATCCGGCATCGTCTTCGTCCCGTCTCTTCTCCGAGATCTCCGCTAACGACGGCTAATCCGGCATCGTCTTCGTCCCGTCTCTTCTCCGAGATCTCCGCTAACGACGGCTAATCCGGCATCGTCTTCGTCCCGTCTCTTCTCCGAGATCTCCGCTAACGACGGCTAATCCGGCATCGTCTTCGTCCCGTCTCTTCTCCGAGATCTCCGCTAACGACGGCTAGTCCGGCATCGTCTTCGTCCCGTCTCTTCTCCGAGATCTCAGCTAACGACGGCTAATCCGGCATCGTCTTCGTCCCGTCTCTTCTCCGAGATCTCCGCTAACGACGGCTAATCCGGCATCGTCTTCGTCCCGTCTCTTCTCCGAGATCTCTGCTAATGACGGCTAATCCGGCATCGTCTATGTCCCGTCTCTTCTCCGAGATCTCCCCTAACAATTGCTAATCCGGCATCGTCCTCGTCCGTCTCTTCTTTGAGATCTGCGCTGATGGGGGGCTGCTGATCTTGGGGGATGCCCAGACCGCCGCATCTGGGTGGGAGGTGATGGGGGGTCGGCTGGGGGTGGAAGTGGGGACCGGATTTGGGGTGCACCCTTCTGGTCAGCCAGGGACGTCTCCCACAGGGCATGGTGGGAGAGAGGGGGAGTTGCCGGGGAGTAAGATTAGGAGGTTCGTTTGCTGTGTGTGTATGGGGAGGTGTGTGTGTACTAGGATGAATGGGAGTGTGCAGGGACGTAGGTGTGTATGTTGGGTTGGGAGGGATCATGTGCACTTGTGGGGGGGCTGGGTGGGCCTGGGGGTGGTGTGCCGGACTCTCTCGCGGTCCTCCTCACTCTCCTCTCATTCCCCACTAGTATGTGTCCCAGTCATGGGGGGGCGGCTGCTCCTGGCCTGTCTTGCCCTGGGGGGCCTCCTGGGGAGCAAGAGTGCCTAATGCCTCCAGAGGCTCACCATCCAGAGGGAAGTTCGCTTCCCTCTGGACTCACATCCCCAGACCCCTCTTCTTTCCCGCTCTCTTTCTCCCACACACATGCATGCGGTTCTTTATGGCGTAGCTGACGCTGGTGAGTTTGCTCTCCACTCGAGCGTAGGGGGTAGCGTAGTTTTGGTGTTGTGTTGCAGTTTCTCCTCCTAACCTGAAGGTAGCAGCAGGTGTGGTATCATCCGGTAAACTCATCTGGTTAAGTTCTTTTGATAGTTCTGTTCAGTAGTTATTTCTTGTTTTAAAACAAAAATAGCATCCAGTATGGCTCAGTGTCTTTTTTAGCTTGTGGAAGTTAGCTGCTAATAGGAAGTGAAGCCCTGGTTCACCTCACTTTAACAAGTTCACTGTCAAACACGTCCTATAACGTCAGATCTTGATGATAGAGGTTCTTAGAATAAAATGAGCACATTCATTGTGGTGTAAAAATCTTTAGTGTGTAATAACGTTCCAGTAAATTCCTTCAGACTTGTGCTCTTCCTTCAGGACTCAGATTATGATCACAGCCTTGTTTTTCTCTTCCTGTTCATGATGCGTTCAGGCCCGTCAGAGCAAAGAGCTCTAAACATCCATAAAAGCTCAGCCAAGCTGAGCTCATAGCCAACATCAGACGAGGAGACCATTTAACAAAACAAAAAAAGTGGAAGTTATGGGACAACTTCATTCTCTGTTGTCTACTGGTTTATTCTTACTGCAGAATAATGGATTTCTGTAGAGCTGACAAGAGGACATTATGTCATTTTTCTAAGACTTAGAACTTTTACATATAAAATTCAGTATCTTGCAGCAACATATTTAGCCTGTGTTTTCCCAGCAGAGCTGATAATCATCCAGCTTCTTTGTGAGAAACAGCATGACCCTCCGCCTTCAGTGGGTCTGCATGCTGACTGCAGCCAACAGGAATGTGTTTACAGGCCACGTTTCCAGCTGGACACAGCCTCCAACGTGACCAGGAACACCTCAACAGCAGCCACGATTCGCTGCACGCTCCCCGACCAGCATTAGGAAAGAGGCTGCGAAGGAGTTTTGCTCCAAGTCATACAGACAGATGTGAGATCCAGTGATGCATCAGGCTGTTACCGGGAAAAATGGACGAGATAAATCCTGAGGGACATTTCTACAAAGCATGGCTTTAAAAAAGGAAGAAAGAAAGAGGAAGGCATGCACTCCGGGACCTGGTTTTATAGAAAATGATGTTAATATTTACAGAATGAAATCATAGACGCTCGGTTAACTGATGTTATTAGAAATCAACTTTTCCAAATAAATACTTCAAACCTGGAGAAAATGCACTGTGACATGATTTCTTATTTGAGCTGAGAAAAGGAATATGACCCTGGTGACTTTGGAACAGCAGCGTTTCCCATTCATGAACAACCCACATCAGAAACACTGGGTTTGCAGTTTAACACTGTTCCCCTCAGCATGCATCTGAAGCTGATGCATCCGGATCACAGACGTAGGACATCGGAGTGGAAAGAGGATTGTAACTAGTTCAGTTTTAATTTCTTTTCTATTTCTTTGTTTTTCTTTGTTCTATGTTCCTACAACACCAAACACTCCCTGCAGCTTGTGGATTAATCCTGGTGAGACCGATGGTAAAGAATCAGTGGATTTGGAGGTAAATCCCTGTCAGGACTTTTAGAAACTCTTCCTGTAAATCAGGGATGAACTGGCAGAACGGGCCTCACCTCTCCCTCTCCTGCTCCAGCAGGTTGGTGAAATCATCGCTCTTGTTGATGAAGTCGGCGTGTTTCCGTTTCTCGTTGTCGAGCTCCATGACGGTGCGGCGGTGGCATTTCTCTGCCAGCAGCAGCTGCTCCAGCATCCGTCTGTATGTCTCCTTCTGTTTGACTTCCAGATGGTCCAGCTGAGGGGACAGGGGACACGCCAACACTTATTACAACAGTCCAGCTCCACATCTGCCCACAATACCCAAAACCGCTGCTGGGGGGGTTATCTCCACATGAGTCTTAGCTTCATTCTAACATTTTCACACTGATGACGCATAAGTTCAGCCTTCAGCAGACTGAGCATGCTCAGTTACGTTTTCTTTTTAAATCATTTTTCTGCCTCTCCGTTTCCTGTTTGCACGAACTCTGCAGTAAATGTTCAGACTCCGAAATCATCCATCCATCCATCCATCCATCCATCCATCCATCCATCCACTCATCCATCCATCCACCCATCCATCCATCTATCCATCCACACATCCATCCATCCATCTATCCATCCATCCATCCATCCATCCATCCATCCATCCATCCACACATCCATCCATCTATCCATCCATCCATCCATCCATCCATCCACCCATCCATCCATCCACCCATCCATCCACTCATCCATCCATCCACCCATCCATCCATCTATCCATCCACACATCCATCCATCCATCTATCCATCCATCCATCCATCCATCCATCCATCCATCCATCCATCCACACATCCATCCATCCATCCATCCACCCATCCATCCATCTATCCATCCATCCATCCATCCATCCATCCATCCATCCACCCATCCATCCATCCACCCATCCATCCATCCATCCACCCATCCATCCATCATTATGCTGTGTTCTGTGAGGCACTTCGGTCAACTGAGGTGTTTTTAAATGTGCTGTAGAAATAAATTGGACTTTAATTTCACATAATTGCGGTTTTTAACAACTTTCTTAACTGCATATAGTTTAGTTTCTCTTACTTATTTATTACTTTGTTTTCATATGTCTTATGTGTTCATGTGACAGCAACCATGTGGATTTGCACAGCCGGGGTCATAAGTTCTGGGACACTTTCCCATTGGATTTAATGAGTTCTTATATTTTATAAAATCATAAAGAGTCTCACTTGTTTTCTTTGTTCTGATGTAAATAAAATGTTTTACTGTGGGGTTATAATCAGATCTTCACACACGGTTAAATGATTTTTGTAGTGATCTAGTTATTGATTTCTCTGACCTTGGCCATTGGCTTCTCGTACACATCGTCTGTGCTGCTGCTGCTGCGGTGCAGGAGCAACGAGTCCCTCTGCAGGGCCTGCAGGGGTCTGGTGGGGGCCGCCGAGCCGTAGTGGGCCTCCAGAGTCTCCGGTCTGGTTCTCTCTGACTTTAGCAGGCCAATGATGTCCTCTCTGGCCTGAGGAGACACAGCAGACATTAACACTCTGCTGTCATATGGCTCTGTTTTTAATCCTAATCAGAATGGAAATTATAAGAAATAAAACAATAAATTATGTAAAAGAATCATAAAAAACTAAACATGCAATATTTCACATGGCACACGGTGATATGATCTAAAGAATTATTATGTAATATCGATTTGTTAAAGCAGGTGGGAGATTCATTCAATAAATAAATAAATAGAAAACAGTGCTTCTAGATAGAAAAAGAAGAAATAATCATTGTAATTAATATGGCCACCGTATTTACAATTAATAACTAAAAGGTAATAAAATAAGTGTGTTGGATGTTTCAGATGGTGAGGAACAGAAGCGCTGTTCACAGGAGGAGGCAGGAGGATGACAAGCAAAATGAAGTTATGTTTGCTTATGTATTCATTTGTACATGAATGCATAAGCAAAGGTGCAGCAGGCAGGTCATAAAACAGCCAGCGAGCAGCATGGACACACCAAGGGGTTTAAAGCAGACGAAGGTGAGCAGTTTGGTCATTGACTTCAGTTTAAATATGACCTCATTTTTCCTTTCATGTGCTTTTCCAGGTTTGCTCCAGTAGATGGCGCAGTTTCACTGTTCAGCATCTTGTCTCCTTATGACACAAAGTCCTAAAGATGCTTCAGATGAGGTTTAACATCATTAGTCTAATCCAACACCTCCATCAGGAAGTATCTGAGCAGGAAAACTGCCCCAAAACTGAGAAACCAATCTGATTCTGTTCAGATTATCCTTGATGAGATGGATGAATAGTTTAAAAGATGAACACTCTCTGTTGCGCCTGTTCCTTATCCTTTTCTCATTCATAGAAACAACAGATTATTATTTTTTTTTTACTTTTTGTCCTCAGATCCGTCAACTCCAGCCTAATCAAAACTACCAAATACGTAATTATCAAAGTGTTTTAGTCCTTTAAATGTTGATTAAATAACATGACATCATTGTTCTTTTGAAAAAAAAAAGAAAAAACAAAAAATGAGTTATTTTCCATTAAAAACATTTTAGCAGGGGGGGTGCCTTTTTCATCAGCCCTAACGTAGAAAATAGTAAAAACACTGAAAGGGCAACAAGTCCTGACGACCTACAGGGATTAAAAGGATGTGTGGTGAGACACGATCTTGAGGTGACGTGCGAGACGTTCAGAATTTGAAACGTAATTTTTAAATACGTCACCGCCATCTGTCGTTAGCAGCACAGCAAGAACCCATATGAAAGGATGGCTACGTGAGGGTCGCCTGCGGCGTCTCCCGGAACATAAACTGGCAGCTTCCATTCACTAAACACCTGAGGCCACTGGATCCACTCACACATGAAAACATCTTTATGACTGGAAGACATTTGCCCACTGATGGCCACCATACTTTCACAGCTGTGCTATACCTTTAGACTGTGCATGCCTAAAAATCATGGCATTGTTAAAGCAGGACTGGTTACCTTGTAAATGTGAAATCAGACTTCCGGTTTACTGTAACATGGAGTAGGTCACATGTTTGCAAGCTACGGAGTTTATTTCTTATGACACCACTAGGTATGAAACCTTTATCATTAACTGTCCAGAATTTTCCACCAACCATACTGCATCAACCGTGTCTCGGTCTCCTACCTCTATGATGCTGCCGAAAGCTAACAAAAAACTGTACAGTCCCACCGCGGCCTATTGCTCTTGATGCCTCCCCATCCTGTAGTGGACCAATGGTACCGCAGAAGGTTAGCGACTCTCACCCTAGCCCTACTGATCTCGCCGCAATCAGAGCTGAACCCTGTGAAGATGTAGCAGTGATATTCAGAATGGAACTTAAGACGGCCATGGACGAGAATCTTTAGTCTGAGGTGCTTGTGTTTACAACTGAATTATCCTCCAATATGTCCGCTCTGTCCGCTATGTCCACTATAGCCGCTCTGTCCGCTATGCCCACTATATCCACTATGTCTGCTATATCCGATATGTCCGCTATATCCACTATGTCCGCTCTGTCCGCTTTATCAGCTATATCCGCTATATCCACTATATCCCCTATGTCTGCTATGTTCGCTCTGTCCGCTATATCCGCTATCTGCTATGTCTGCTATGTCCGCCACATCCGCTATGTCCCCTATGTCTGCTATGTCCGCCACATCTGCTATATCTGCTATGTCAGCTATGTCCGCTATATACACTATATTCGCTACATCTGCTATGTACGCTATGTCCGCTATGTCTGCTATGTCTGCTATGTCCGCCACATCCGCTATGTCCGCTATATCAGCTATATCTGCTATATCTGCTATGTCCACTATGTCTGCTATGTCAGCTATGTCCGCTATATCAGCTATATCTGCTATGTCCGCTATGTCCGCTATGTCTGCTATGTCAGCTATGTCCGCTATATCAGCTATATCTGCTATATCTGCTATGTCCGCTATGTCCGCTATGTCTGCTATATCAGCTATGTCAGCTATGTCCGCTATATCAGCTATATCTGCTATATCTGCTATGTCCGCTATGTCTGCTATGTCAGCTATGTCAGCTATGTCCGCTATATCAGCTATATCTGCTATATATGCTATGTCTGCTGTGTCCGCTATGTCTGCTATGTCAGCTATGTCCGCTATGTCCGCTATATCAGCTATATCTGCTATATATGCTATGTCTGCTGTGTCTGCTATGTCTGCTATGTCCGCTATGTCCGCTATATCAGCTATGTCAGCTATGTCCGCTATATCAGCTATATCTGCTATATCTACTATATCTGCTATGTCCGCTATGTCCGCTATGTCCGCTATGTCTGCTATGTCAGCTATGTCCGCTATATCAGCTATATCTGCTATATCTGCTATGTCTGCTATGTCTGCTATGTCCGCTATGTCCGCTATGTCTGCTATATCAGCTATGTCAGCTATGTCCGCTATATCAGCTATATCTGCTATATCTGCTATATCTGCTATGTCCGCTATGTCTGCTATGTCAGCTATATCTGCTATATATGCTATATCTGCTATGTCTGCTATGTCAGCTATGTCAGCTATGTCCGCTATATCAGCTATATCTGCTATATCTGCTATATCTGCTATATCTGCTATGTCCGCTATGTCCGCTATGTCAGCTATGTCAGCTATGTCCGCTATATCAGCTATATCTGCTATGTCTGCTATGTCTGCTATGTCTGCTATGTCCGCTATGTCCGCTATGTCTGCTATATCTGCTATATCAGCTATGTCCGCTATATCAGCTATATCTGCTATATCTGCTATGTCTGCTATGCAGCAAAACGTTGCTGGGCTAAAGGGCACCATAGCAGAGGTGTTGGTCAGATTACTTTAAAACACAAACAGGGACCCAGAAAAAGATGGACCCCTTCATTGCTATATTTACAACCTCCGATGAACTTCTTCCTTACAGTCAGAGGAAAAAGCCTGTACTTCCCAGGTCCTCTAGAAGGTTACCATCCACCACCTACATCGCTGTGTTTTTTCTTAAATTAGAGAAAATAAAGGACAGTGAAAGGGCGTTTTTGGATAAATGGCAACCTTTCTTGAATTACTTCAACTCTCTGCAACCCTTTCCCCAAGATCAAATCATTTTATTATACAGTAGTTCTACTGTTTTTATTTATTTCATTTTATCTGTTTGTTCATTTATTTTTAGGTGCATGTATATATATGTATATTATATATTTTATTTGCTCATTTTATTTTACTTTCTTCTCATTATGGTTTACATATCGGACTGTAATCCTGGTTCCTAACGGAGACCAGGTTCACCTCATGAAAAAAGATGGGACTTCATATATGCTAATATTACTCTGTACTGTGTGATTTCAGTCCTAATACTTGAATAAAACCTAAAAATTGTGAAATCTGTAAAACATGGTGGCTGTATCGTGATGTGCACAGAACTAGCGAGCTCCATACCTGAACCTCCCCCTCCATGATTCCCAGCAGCTGAATCAGATCCTTCTTACTCAGACCGGCTGCTTTTGCTTTCTGGCTCTCTGCAGGTTTTTGAGGTTTCTTTGCTGTTCCAGACATGCCTGTCCTCACATCCTTGTCTTCTTCTGGAACTTTTATCCTCCTTTGTGTCAGCTCAGGAGTCTCCTCCTCCTGTTTGATGAGGCCTTTAGTAGGCTGGATGGGTCTGGCATCTGGACCCTCCGTGGTGCAACTCCTGGATCGCATTTCTTTCTAACCTGCAAAGGAAGACAGATTACTTCATTTAAACTGGATCAGGACAGATCTGCTCTATGTGTGCCATTAACAGACACCACAGAAGCGCATTAACAAGGAGGGCTGGCCTGAGCCATTACTGGGCCCCAAGCAGAATTAGATGTGGGCCCCCCCAGACCACCTCAGCTTTACTGCCGCTTAACTTTAACTGGTATACGATCAGTTCTTACTCTACAAATTTAACACAATCACTTATTTACATTATTTGTAGTGTCACTTTTACTCTAAACCCTTAAAACTTCAAGACAATTTTGCTTGTCCGCCTGCTGATTTTTATATACGCATTCAAAGCTTTTAATCCCAGTATAAACCAGTCTGTAACAGCTTTTAATCCCAGTATAAACCAGTGTGTAACAGCTTTTAATCCCAGTATAAACCAGTCTGTAGCAGTTTTTAATCCCAGTATAAACCAGTCTGTAGCAGCTTTTAATCCCAGTATAAACCAGTCTGTAGCAGCTTTTAATCCCAGTATAAACCAGTCTGTAACAGCTTTTAATCCCAGTATAAACCAGTCTGTAGTAGCTTTTAATCCCAGTATAAACCAGTCTGTAGCAGCTTTTAATCCCAGTATAAACCAGTCTGTAGCAGCTTTTAATTCCAGTATAAACCAGTCTGTAGCAGCTTTTAATTCCAGTATAAACCAGTCTGTAGCAGCTTTTAATCCCAGTATAAACCAGTCTGTAGCAGCTTTTAATCCCAGTATAAGCCAGCCTGTAGCAGCTTTTAATCCCAGTATAAACCAGTCTGTAGCAGCTTTTAATCCCAGTATAAACCAGTCTGTAACAGCTTTTAATCCCAGTATAAGCCAGCCTGTAGCAGCTTTTAATCCCAGTATAAACCAGTCTGTAACAGCTTTTAATCCCAGTATAAACCAGTGTGTAGCAGCTTTTAATCCCAGTATAAACCAGTCTGTAACAGCTTTTAATCCCAGTATAAACCAGTGTGTAACAGCTTTTAATCCCAGTATAAACCAGTCTGTAGCAGTTTTTAATCCCAGTATAAACCAGTCTGTAGCAGCTTTTAATCCCAGTATAAGCCAGCCTGTAGCAGCTTTTAATCCCAGTATAAACCAGTCTGTAGCAGCTTTTAATCCCAGTATAAACCAGTCTGTAGCAGCTTTTAATCCCAGTATAAACCAGTCTGTAGCAGCTTTTAATCCCAGTATAAACCAGTCTGTAACAGCTTTTAATCCCAGTATAAGCCAGTCTGTAACAGCTTTTAATCCCAGTATAAGCCAGTCTGTAACAGCTTTTAATCCCAGTATAAACCAGTCTGTAACAGCTTTTAATCCCAGTATAAACCAGTGTGTAGCAGCTTTTAATCCCAGTATAAACCAGTCTGTAACAGCTTTTAATCCCAGTATAAACCAGTGTGTAACAGCTTTTAATCCCAGTATAAACCAGTCTGTAGCAGTTTTTAATCCCAGTATAAACCAGTCTGTAGCAGCTTTTAATCCCAGTATAAACCAGTCTGTAGCAGCTTTTAATCCCAGTATAAACCAGTCTGTAGCATCTTTTAATCCCAGTATAAACCAGTCTGTAGCAGCTTTTAATCCCAGAATAAACCAGTCTGTAACAGCTTTTAATCCCAGTATAAACCAGTCTGTAACAGCTTTTAATCCCAGTATAAACCAGTCTGTAGCAGCTTTTAATCCCAGTATAAACCAGTCTGTAACAGCTTTTAATCCCAGTATAAACCAGTCTGTAGCAGCTTTTAATCCCAGTATAAACCAGTCTGTAGCAGCTATTAATCCCAGTATAAACCAGTCTGTGGCAGCTTTTAATCCCAGTATAAACCAGTGTGTAGCAGCTTTTAATCCCAGTATAAACCAGTCTGTAGCAGCTTTTAATCCCAGTATAAACCAGTCTGTAACAGCTTTTAATCCCAGTATAAACCAGTCTGTAGCAGCTTTTAATCCCAGTATAAACCAGTCTGTAGCAGCTTTTAATCCCAGTATAAACCAGTCTGTAGCAGCTTTTAATCCCAGTATAAACCAGTCTGTAGCAGCTTTTAATCCCAGTATAAACCAGTCTGTAACAGCTTTTAATCCCAGTATAAGCCAGTCTGTAACAGCTTTTAATCCCAGTATAAGCCAGTCTGTAACAGCTTTTAATCCCAGTATAAACCAGTCTGTAACAGCTTTTAATCCCAGTATAAACCAGTGTGTAGCAGCTTTTAATCCCAGTATAAACCAGTCTGTAACAGCTTTTAATCCCAGTATAAACCAGTGTGTAACAGCTTTTAATCCCAGTATAAACCAGTCTGTAGCAGTTTTTAATCCCAGTATAAACCAGTCTGTAGCAGCTTTTAATCCCAGTATAAACCAGTCTGTAGCAGCTTTTAATCCCAGTATAAACCAGTCTGTAGCATCTTTTAATCCCAGTATAAACCAGTCTGTAGCAGCTTTTAATCCCAGAATAAACCAGTCTGTAACAGCTTTTAATCCCAGTATAAACCAGTCTGTAACAGCTTTTAATCCCAGTATAAACCAGTCTGTAGCAGCTTTTAATCCCAGTATAAACCAGTCTGTAACAGCTTTTAATCCCAGTATAAACCAGTCTGTAGCAGCTTTTAATCCCAGTATAAACCAGTCTGTAGCAGCTATTAATCCCAGTATAAACCAGTCTGTGGCAGCTTTTAATCCCAGTATAAACCAGTGTGTAGCAGCTTTTAATCCCAGTATAAACCAGTGTGTAGCAGCTTTTAATCCCAGTATAAACCAGTCTGTAGCAGCTTTTAATCCCAGTATAAACCAGTCTGTAGCAGCTTTTAATCCCAGTATAAACCAGTCTGTAACAGCTTTTAATCCCAGTATAAACCAGTCTGTAGCAGCTATTAATCCCAGTATAAACCAGTCTGTGGCAGCTTTTAATCCCAGTATAAACCAGTGTGTAGCAGCTTTTAATCCCAGTATAAACCAGTGTGTAACAGCTTTTAATCCCAGTATAAACCAGTCTGTAACAGCTTTTAATCCCAGTATAAACCAGTCTGTAACAGCTTTTAATCCCAGTATAAACCAGTGTGTAGCAGTTTTTAATCCCAGTATAAACCAGTCTGTAGCAGCTTTTAATCCCAGTATAAACCAGTCTGTAGCAGCTTTTAATCCCAGTATAAACCAGTCTGTAGCATCTTTTAATCCCAGTATAAACCAGTCTGTAGCAGCTTTTAATCCCAGAATAAACCAGTCTGTAACAGCTTTTAATCCCAGTATAAACCAGTCTGTAACAGCTTTTAATCCCAGTATAAACCAGTCTGTAACAGCTTTTAATCCCAGTATAAACCAGTCTGTAGCAGCTTTTAATCCCAGTATAAACCAGTCTGTAACAGCTTTTAATCCCAGTATAAACCAGTCTGTAGCAGCTTTTAATCCCAGTATAAACCAGTCTGTAGCAGCTATTAATCCCAGTATAAACCAGTCTGTGGCAGCTTTTAATCCCAGTATAAACCAGTGTGTAGCAGCTTTTAATCCCAGTATAAACCAGTCTGTAGCAGCTTTTAATCCCAGTATAAACCAGTCTGTAACAGCTTTTAATCCCAGTATAAACCAGTCTGTAGCAGCTTTTAATCCCAGTATAAACCAGTCTGTAGCAGCTTTTAATCCCAGTATAAACCAGTCTGTAGCAGCTTTTAATCCCAGTATAAACCAGTCTGTAGCAGCTTTTAATCCCAGTATAAACCAGTCTGTAACAGCTTTTAATCCCAGTATAAGCCAGTCTGTAACAGCTTTTAATCCCAGTATAAGCCAGTCTGTAACAGCTTTTAATCCCAGTATAAACCAGTCTGTAACAGCTTTTAATCCCAGTATAAACCAGTGTGTAGCAGCTTTTAATCCCAGTATAAACCAGTCTGTAACAGCTTTTAATCCCAGTATAAACCAGTGTGTAACAGCTTTTAATCCCAGTATAAACCAGTCTGTAGCAGTTTTTAATCCCAGTATAAACCAGTCTGTAGCAGCTTTTAATCCCAGTATAAACCAGTCTGTAGCAGCTTTTAATCCCAGTATAAACCAGTCTGTAGCATCTTTTAATCCCAGTATAAACCAGTCTGTAGCAGCTTTTAATCCCAGAATAAACCAGTCTGTAACAGCTTTTAATCCCAGTATAAACCAGTCTGTAACAGCTTTTAATCCCAGTATAAACCAGTCTGTAGCAGCTTTTAATCCCAGTATAAACCAGTCTGTAACAGCTTTTAATCCCAGTATAAACCAGTCTGTAGCAGCTTTTAATCCCAGTATAAACCAGTCTGTAGCAGCTATTAATCCCAGTATAAACCAGTCTGTGGCAGCTTTTAATCCCAGTATAAACCAGTGTGTAGCAGCTTTTAATCCCAGTATAAACCAGTGTGTAGCAGCTTTTAATCCCAGTATAAACCAGTCTGTAGCAGCTTTTAATCCCAGTATAAACCAGTGTGTAGCAGCTTTTAATCCCAGTATAAACCAGTCTGTAGCAGCTTTTAATCCCAGTATAAACCAGTTTGTAACAGCTTTTAATCCCAGTATAAACCAGTCTGTAGCAGCTTTTAATCCCAGTATAAACCAGTCTGTAGCAGCTTTTAATCCCAGTATAAACCAGTCTGTAACAGCTTTTAATCCCAGTATAAACCAGTCTGTAGCAGCTATTAATCCCAGTATAAACCAGTCTGTGGCAGCTTTTAATCCCAGTATAAACCAGTGTGTAGCAGCTTTTAATCCCAGTATAAACCAGTGTGTAACAGCTTTTAATCCCAGTATAAACCAGTCTGTAACAGCTTTTAATCCCAGTATAAACCAGTGTGTAGCAGCTTTTAATCCCAGTATAAACCAGTCTGTAGCAGCTTTTAATCCCAGTATAAACCAGTCTGTAGAAGCTTTTAATCCCAGTATAAACCAGTCTGTAGCAGCTTTTAATCCCAGTATAAACCAGTGTGTAGCATCTGTCAGACTGGGAGGTAAAATGATGTAAAATGAATGTATGAATAGATGTAGCAGCATAAAGGTCGACCAGAAGAAGAAAGCAGAATTTATTACTAACAGAACTTTGTAGAAATAACACACAGACCAACAGTGACCAAACCTTTTCTCATCTCACCGTTCTCTCAAGTCTTGGCTTTCAGGAGAAAAAATATTGTTATTGAAACAAACACACAACAGAAACTATTTCCATGTTTCCACTTTTTCCTCATTTCCAGTTATTCCTGCTACTATTTACCTGCTATCCTCACTAAACCAACTCCAGCTCAGCTGCTTTGTGGCGCCACCGTGCATCAGAAAAGTCTTCTTGGCTTTATTCCAGCCATAGAGGAGCATTATTTTAGTGTAAAGGTGAGAAATAAACAGTCTATTTACCTTTCGTAAAGTCACGTGTGGGATAAGATCCTCATATTTTAGGAACCATAATTTAAAGAAAGATAAAAAAAAATCTGGTAAATAAAAAGTGAAACAATAATAAAAAATTCTGTCACGTTTTGCTGATTCAACCTGTGAACCAGCTTCATAAAAAAGGAGGTTTTTACTGCTCAGACCCTTCAGGCTGCAGCTGATCCGGAGTAAATGGTGAGCTTCAGGTGTGGAAACTGTTCACAGGATGCTGTTTTACTCTGGTTAGCAAGTGTTGCACGTCCATAAACATGGCGGAACATCTACAGAAGATATGAGCTGACCGTGTCTAACTCATACGTACTGATATAAACATAAGTCCAGTTTTGTCAAAACGATTGATAAATAACTGAGTGTGTCCTTCATTTTACAGAAATGAGCAGTAGAAACATGCCTGCAGCGTGTCAGGAAGGCTGCTGGATCAATAACAATGATAACCTGGGCCAAACATTTACATGTTGATTAATAATGAAGAGCGTCACACCTGGCCACACTGGCATTTAACGGGTCATACTGGCCATGTACCCTACTCCATAAAACAGACTTAAGTGGCTGTCTAACCTGTTGGTATCATTGCTGGATAAACTAAAAGTCTAACATGTATTTTATTGGTAAAGCTGTTCACATGAGATGCAAGCGACTGCTGCAGTGAAAGATCCCTTCATGCTGCTTTGGCTTCAAAATATCCCAGAAATGTGTTGCTCATCCAACTCCAGCGTAGAGAATTAAACCAGAAAAACCGTGTGCAGAGTGAAGTACAGATCACATTTTTGGTGCTCGTCTGGAGGACATGATGAGTGGTCTCTGATTTACGCCTCAGTGCAGCTCAGACCTCCGACAGCTGTGGCTGACACGCCGTAAGTGGTGGTGGAGGTATGTCAGCTGCAGCGTGTCTGGCGTGCTCATCCAGTAACGAGTAGGTCATCAGAGGTTGGACCCCTGAGAACGACAAGCGGTGGTCCAGACCAGACGTCCAACCCAGACAGTCAACGTGGTGGATGAGGAGGCTGGAGTTGTGGAGCAGTGAAGGTAAACTGGTGCACAGCTGAACGGGCTGGACACTGATGCTGTGGACAGACTCAGATTTCACCAGTTTGTGCTGGTGCCCACCAACAACTTGCTGTGGTCTGCTGGAGCGGGTTATCAACGCATCACTGAACTAACCTGGAGAAGTCTCTACAGAAAGTACAAGAACTGGACAGCAAAAGCTGTATTTTCTTTTTGTACAGTTAACGAAGAAGCCACCTACGAACTAAAGACTATTTTGTGGCACTTTTCTTCATACGTGTCTTCGTAAGCATCAGGGTGCATGTAGCAGTGGGATCAAGGGGGGGCTTGTCGACGAAAACAGGGACGCTGCAGAAAAAGTTTGGCAACCACTGCATTGGGGAAACAATGCCTGCAGGACACCGGCCCTCGACGGCTGGAGATGTAGTGGATGTGTAGAGCTGAGCTACTGAAATTGCAATGTGTGTGTGTGTTAAAGAAAAGAAATTGCCAAGGTGTCTTTGTGGAGGACGGCTCACCAGCCTGTAAAGTGGAACATAAAAAGTTGCAGAGAAAGTTGGAAAATACATCCAATATGTTTCACCGTCTGGAGAATTAGCAGCTTTTTATGCTACAGTGAAGCTAAATGCACAATAGTTTGGATAAATAACTGATATTTATCTAATGTGGTGAAGTGAAACGTTATCGTGTCATTTGCTATCTTGTAATTATGTCCGACTCGGGTTGGTCTGACAGCGTGATGCGCTGTCTGAACTAGTTTCACGTTTCAAACATGTGCTATCGTCACAGTCCATAGAAGAAACTGCGTTTAATTCCAGATATACGGTGTATTTATTTCACTGAAGTTTTATTTCTGTCCCAAACCAACAACGGCTACTCTGCTGAAGCACAGCTGGAGGTCAAAGCTAGCTGGATGTTTTTTCTTTCTTTCTAAACTCAGGCTGGAAAGAAATGTTCAAAACCATTTTTATAATGTGGTTTACGAAGAGAAGCCTCCCACGGCCCGGCAGAGGTCCTGTAGCCTTTTACTCTGAGAGAAATGGTGTGTAGGAGTTATTACTCTCTAAACAGGAGAGGAAGCAGACTTCTGAGTTACTTTACTCTGTTGTTATATTAGTTATTTTGGCATGAAAAGACAGAAATACATAAAGCCAACAGACATACGGAGTGTTCAGGTGATTTACACATTATAGTGCCGGAACACTGACTAACGTATAATAATCGCGATAATCATAAAATTGTGATTATTTCTTTGACAATTATCGTACCAAGAAAATCTGTAATGGTGACGCTGCCAGGGCAGACCAGTGCTGGTTATACATGTAAGTTTAGTCCAGCTTTAAGATCATCAGTTAGAACATTAAAATCTGTGTCCTGGAAACTTCCAGATCTGAATCTAATCGTGAACTTGTGGGCAATTCTGAAAAGGCAGGAGCACAAACAGAAACCCACAAACGGATCAACTTGAAGCATCGATGAGTTGAGATCGGATCAGGATTTGGCTCAGAAGCTGTGTGGTCATAAAGGGATGGACATGGTCAGCAGCTCAGGTAGGCTGCGCTGGTTAAAGCGTAACTCCACCCAACACTTTTTGTGTAGCTCCACCCACTGCTACATTTGAAAAATGGCTGAAACTGGTGGGAGGTGTGGGGTGATCAGGGGGCGGAGAGTGGGCGGGGCGGGATACACAGACAGAAATGACTGACAGCTCAGCTCACTGGGAAGATGGAAAGCGAGATTAACAAAGCAGCTACGCCACATCGCGTCTTTGATGAGGAAGACTTTCCCTCCTGAACCTCCTCAGCTCCACATGAACCAGGTGGTCCTGAACGTATCAGTGTGAGCCGTTAGCGCTGTTAGCTGTTAGCTGCCTGTCAGCAGCTCCAGCAGCTCTGGAAAGCTGTGGAGACTCGTGGCAGGTTGTGGCAGCTGCAGGAAGAGCTGCTGGAAGTTGCTGCTGCTACGATTTGAGCTGCTGTCTGTCACCAGATGAGGATCAGCAGGTAAAGAATAAAGTCTGGTTTTACTTTTACACCCTCAGAAGCACAAATCCGTCCCATCACAGGAATATTTCATCAGAAACTCTGTGGAAGAACAGAAGTCTGAAACTAGCAGATCTACACCAGCTAAGCTCACATCCCTTCATACGTGTTGGTGGGCGGGGCTTTCTATGCCTGCAAGGCGAGGCCCCGCCCACCTGCACCTGGAGGGAGGAGCTGGGAGGTTTTAAAAATTTTCTAGTGATGTAGAAAACCTCTCTTTTGTACAGGGTGCTATGAGCCATTTTTTACCCACAAAATCCCATTTTTAAAATAAAAAAAATACAAATTTTACCAACAGATTTTCATCACAATTAAGTAAAACTGTTGTTTACTGCTCAACAAACACATTTTTGGGTGCACTACCTCTTTAAACCAGGTCACATTGGTTCTATATCTTCTCTTCTTCAGACCATTCTCTGGAAACTTAGAGATGGTTTCCAGTAAACACTCAGACCAGCAACCATGCCACGTTCAAAGTCTCTTAAATCCCCTTTCTTCCTCATTCTGATGCTCAGTTTGAACTTCAGCAGGTCTTCACCGCGTCTCTATGCTGCCGTGTGATTGGCTGGTTGGATATGTGTGTTAACAGGAAGTAGAGGTGGAGCTGATGAAGTGGACGGTGTAAATGAGACACTGGGGTCACATTCTGTGTACAGTATTGACTCGTGCATGGGGCTGTAGTCAACCACTTCAGTGGTCACAGTTTATCTTAGCGTCCTTCACTCCTCTCAAACCATCTGCTGCTTCATATCAGTTTTACTACCATCCACACCTTCACTCATGTCACTCAAACATGTCACATCAGGCACACACGTCCTCGGTGACTCTGAAGGTGTTACTGACCCTACAGGAGGTTCCATACTGAGCCTACCTTCAGAGTATGAATCTTTTCCATGGTTTGTTATGCTTTCAGTCCAGTAAAAAGGAGATGGATTATAAAAACACCAGCTCATGTTGTGATCCAACTCCTCCCACCATTCCTCATCAGCTTAGCTTGAAAAATAGAAAAGAAAGATTCAACAAAAGAAAATAACTGTATGCAAAGTTACTCAGAGGTACACTAATAAACATTTAAAACAGCAAGATCTAAAATACCATAAAGAAAACTATCAGAACTACTTTATTTTCACTGTAGGGACAGTTGTTGGTGCAAAGGTGACCTTTAGTTTAAGACATTCAAGACTTGAAACTTGCTGTTTGTTTATGATAACAGTAGCTGTGGAGGAGTGTGAGAAAGCAAAGCGGAGGTTCAGGCATCCATGGCGTTGCTGACAGCTTATAACATGATAGCCCTGGGGTTTCCCCACGGTGGACACAAGCAGGGACACCCTAAAAATACCCGTCTAAGTTTCAGCAAACAAACAGCTGGGATGGCTGCAGCTAGCTGTGCTAGCACTGACTGCGAGCTGGCATTCTGCAGACAGGTCAAGCATCATGTTACACCTGCACCCGATGGACCAGAGCTGCAGGACCAGAGCTGCAGGACCAGAAATGCAGAACCAGACCAGCAGGACCAGAGCTGCAGGACCAGGCCTGCACAAGCACAGGACAATTAAAAACACACACACATTTCAGACCTGGGTGGAAGGTGCGTGTTAGAAAACTTGATCCTCACAGTCAGACTTGACTTTATGTTTGCATCCAGATGTCCAAATATGGGCTAATATCCAAATAAGTCAGAAAAGTACTACAGACTTCACCAATAAATGATCAAGCAACTGCAATTTAACTGTTCTGAGCCCATCTTATCCTTATTCCTGCTTTGATATTACTTGCAAACAAGCTAGTAACTTTATTCATACGGCGTCCACAGCGATGAACAAAGTGCTGGACACGAAGACAAAACAGGTTAAATACAAGAAAGAAACATTCAGGAAGTTAAAACACAGAAGTAAGAAAACCCCAAAACATGAGAATAAAACGAAGGAATTTTACAGCAAAGTAAAAATCACAAAATGACCTCTGGGGCAAAAGCGAAGATTAAGAAGCAACAACAGAGCGAGCTTGTCGGGGGGTAAGAGAAGCTAGTCCCAACGTTTGGGAGCGAGAACTGAGAATTCCTTAAAGCTTCTAGAGAGATTCTGGATAAAAGCAACTGATCTGCAGACCGGGGCGGTGCAACACATCAGGCAGCCATTAGGACACTTAAAAACAAGTAAAAGAATCTTAAAATTAATTCTGAAATGACGCAGAAACCAGTGAAGGGAGGCTAAAACCGGTGTGGTGTGGAGGGCGATGCACGGCTCATTCCAGCTGCACTAATCCAACCCAGAGGTTACAGAAGAGTGAATTACTGGTTAAAATGGCCGGTGGAGAGATAGATAGGGTTTCATTTTGGACAAACGCTGCAGGTGGAAGAAGCAAGATTTAACACCAGAGTTCATCTGACTGAATCCAGACTTCTGGACTTCTGGAAGAGCAGGTGAAGAGAGGTCCACCCAGGGAACCCCGCCCCTAATAAAATGATTACTTTGCTTGTCTTCTGTCTTCACCTGGATATTAAAGGGCTTGCTGTTTTAGTCAAACGTCACCTCTGAAGCACAGCAGGGAGTTTTAATGGAAAACTCCAGGAGCCAGATGTTCATGAGCTCAGCTGGCAGGAAGCCACCAGCGTTCATCTCCTCCCAGCTGTGCTTGTAAATCAGAACAAGGAGCCGGAATAAACTGGATGGTGAGAGCGACTGAGGCCAGAGGGGAAAACGGTGGTGTCTTTTTCTCCTCTTCCTTTTTTCCTTTCACTTCTCTTCTTTATTCTCCTGTTCTTCTGTCCCCTCCGATCAGGTCCAGCAAGATTACATGAAGTCCATCATGAAAAATAAATAAATAAGATTAAACAAATAAATAAAAAGAAAACATCTGATCAAAAGGAGCCTAATACCCATCAAGCTCCTCTTGACAAAGCTGATCTGTTCGGCCACAGCAGCCAGACCATCATTCTGCCTCCACCATGCTGGACAGGACAAGGTAAAAAAACAAAAAGGAAAACTGATGCACCAATCAAAGTGGACGTAAAAAACTCTAAAAATACCCGTCTCCACAGAGATCCAAATGGAAACCAGCTTTTATTCTGAGCTCTGACAGCTCTGTTGATCTCAGTCTGTCCAGCTGGAGCCTGAAATAGTGACACTTACAGCGGGGACATCAGGACAGGCTCACATTTCTCCCTCAGCCCGTCATCGTACAAACACAGCTGCTGGCCGTGGTCCAACCACGTCCACAAGCCGTCCCTACGCTGAGCTGCAACGTTCACTCCATTTCTCTGCGTCAGCAACCTCCACCCTTCCTGCTTCAACACGACGGAGCTGCAGAGCTGCTCCATCTTTGCTTTGGTTTTATAATCCAGAGAACTTTCAGGGTCAGGGGAGGGGACCAGGAAGGAAAAGTTAAAGTCACTGACAGTTAAATGTGGGAGCAAACTCTAGTTGGCTGCATTTACAGGCATGAAAAAGAAAGAAAGCTCTGATCTGCTCTGATGCTCAGAGAGCAGATGAAACCTCTCTGCAGCTTCTCCTCCCAGAGCCGGTTTCTCTGCAGCACATAGAGCCTGGAAACCTCTGACCCCGTTTCCACGCTTGGTTTTACGTTAAACCGAGCTTCTACTTTTGTCTTCTGCTCGCTCATCGGTGGAGCTCTAAGACTTCCACGTCAGCAGCAGGTAGCGATGCCCCCCGATATGAAAGAGACAATAATTCCCCGTGAATCCGGTCAGCTGAAGGAAGAAGCTGAAATCATGATGGAGGACCACGAGGATGACAGGATGAGTTTTATAAGCCAAAAGGTACGGCAGCCCAGAAATGTCAAATATCAGCTGGACCAGAAGCTCAATATTTACCTTAAAACAACACAACCAATGTTTCAGAGAGATCCGCCTGCCTGCGCCCACAGCTCTGTAAAACCAGTCTGGTTATAATAAAAGATCAGTAAATGTAAAAATCTCTTTCTGAGTGGTTTAAATTTAGGTGGCCGAGCACATTATGGTTTCACTCTTTGATTTATTTTTCTATTTCTTTAAAGGGGACGATGCACATTATTATACATTATACAAGTCAGGGCTCCAGACTGCGACCAAACGGTAAAATGTGAGACGTGTGAGTGAATTTTTCATCTACAACGGTGGCGATACATTTTTCGGTCTTTTTCTTGTAGGAGTTATAACTGAATTTATTTAGTCGCTAACAAACTTCTGCTCCCTCTTCAGACCAGTAGTTCACAGTAATAACAGATTAGCTGCTGGTTTTTCGACTCAAACTAACTTCAATACGAGAAAAAGAGACGAACACCAACGAAGAAGACGACAGCCAATGTGTGTGTGAGCGGGGACGAACGAGCTCTGTGATTGGTTAATGTGTGGAAAGAGGCGGGTCTTGGGGGAATTTATTACCAGCGTAGCGACTTTGTGGTTGTATTTAGCGAGTTTTCAGCATAGATATATATAGAACGCTAGATGCCTTATGGCGGAGTCTTAAACGGCATCACAGGTCGGCCATCTTACCACAGGTTCGCTTCCTGGCAGAATCTGTTGAACCTGAGGTAAACCAAGGTAAGGTCAGTGATATGCTGAAACATTATTATTCTTATCTCGATGAAATTTTGACGGATTTACAAATGGTTGGATTTATTAGAAACAGTATTAACGTGGTTATAATCCTGGATGCTTGGACATGTTGAAATCGCAGATTTTCTCTTCAGAAAACGGTTTAGTCAACGTTGTGTATGGCTAGGCTGCTAGCTAGCACCTAGTAATTTTACGTCGAAGTCAGAGGCAGAATTGGTGTTTCTTTTCAATATAACTAAAGTTGCACATGATTTTCAATTTGGGTTTGGTTTGTTTAAAACATCTTCCATTCTTATTTCTACAGGAAATTTGTTTTTCAAAGAGAACATGCCGGACTTTTGTGCAGCTTATGGCTGCGCTAATCATCGTAGTCTTGACACAAGAAAACGAGGCATTAGCGCAATGTGGATGTTGGGTCTTCGGACACCGAGTTTCAGCTCCTAATTAAATATTTCTAAACAATGTGTTTCAGACTGGTTTTCTATGATTTCATATATGTAAATGTAAATTATACTGTACATTGAGGACATTTGATAATGCTGAAGGTTACCGTTTACTGTTTATACCAATATTAGTGGTATTAACCCTTTCAAGCATGAATTATAAGAAACAGTGCCACATGTTTTTTGCATACAGTATTTTACTTCCAGAGACACATACAGTGATGCTTTTTTATTTCTTGGTCATATTTTACCTTATTTTTTAAATGTATTTTGACAGTTTATTCAAAATTATTAATTAGATAAGCTTTTCATATTTATATTATCTGGCTATTCTATAAAAATATGGCTATCATTTTTATTTTCCTGTTTATCACTAAAGAAAGTTTGGTTATTACAATGTATGAATTTACATATATAAATATTCATTCTAGAGTAAGTGACAGTGTATTGCATGACTCACTGATGTCCCCTGAAGTGGCAAAATTACAAATATCCACCCAAGAATATACTAGAAAACAGCTGTCAAATAGGTGTCCACCGTAGTGGATGCTACGCATGAAAGGGGTAAATTTATATTGTGTATTCTGTGATTATGGTACATTATGAGCATGCATTATATTGAGAGGCGGATGAAGTATTGTCAGAGGTGGGTAAAATGTTCAGTTAAGTTTATCCCCTACATGTATGGTCTCAAGGCCTCAATTATTCAAGTATGCAGTGTCTACAGTATATACATCTGTGTACAGGGTGGGGATTTCAACATAGAGCCTTTCTTATAGCCTATTTGTAATAGGAAATATTAATCTACCTGTTTCAGAAAATTATTTTTAGGACAACATAATCATTAATAACAATTGAGTATAATTATTACATCCACCCATGTTTATAACAAACCAAACCGTTTGAAAATCTGTTGAAATTTGATCAAGTTATGGTCCTCTGAAAAGTACTTTTACACTACCAACAGCGTTATGGGTGAGAGAGCTACCTGTGGTAAGATGGCCGCCAGGCACGGACGTTCGACTTTGTTGGCTGGCAACGCGGACGAGGCATCTAGCGTTCTATATATATCTATGGTTTTCAGACCCTCTAGCGAGTTTTTCTGGTGTTACTGGAGACTTTTGGAGACGGAGGTGAATGAAGGGAGTTTATCTTCCCAACGAGGAGCGGTGCTGTGCAGACCCTCTCATACGAGGCTTGGTCTTCTCGCAGCAGCAGCAGCTGCATTCAGACGACGTTCAGCTCTGTTTCATGACCAGGCTGGAAATGAAACGTAGAAGCTGCTGCTGGAGGATCCTGCTGGTTTACCGTCACAGTAACGTCTGTTAATGAAGAGTGTGGAGGAAATATTTAAACATGCTCCAGACTCTAATTAAAAAACAAATACACTTAAAAAACTGAACTAAAAATAAAGAAAATATTGATAGAATAATTATTTTATTTATTATGTATTTTATTATTTATTTAGCTGTTCTAAACATTTTTAAGTTGTCTTTTTTCAGCTTTTGCCTTTCATCCCTCTTTATGGCAGCATCCATTACAGCTACATGTACCAGGCTGATGACGCTAATTAGCGACTTGTAGGACAGCCAATAGCTGCTGTTCTTACTGAGGAGTGGGAACAGCGGCTGGAGGAGCATCAGGCCCTGAAGCTGTTTATTACCAGGAACTACATGGACCAGTCCTACCAGGTCCTGTGGGGGAAGACGGGGACAAAGATGTCGTTCTGCTTCGACTACAAAGTGAAAATCAAATCTGATTTGATTTGATTTAATTTAATAACTTCTATGTTCTACTGGTTTTATATTCGGCCAGTAAATGTTTTTATGTCACACAAAAACAATGTGAATGTAAACGTTGTAATTTCTGAATTTATTCTTCAGGTTTTTATCACTAACACAGTGAAAATGAGAGGAAATGTGAATATTTGCTTTGCAAGGTGATTTCAGTGTCTGCCCCTAAATTTTCTGCTTGTGCTTCTAAAAATTAAAGTTAGAGGTTAAATCCACCAGAAAGCCGCTGTTCTCCTGGTAAATAAAGTTGTCTGGAGTCCTGCAACGTGGGATTCAGCCAGAGCTAATTTTCATCCCCACCTTGCGGCGCCGCCATTGCTGAGGTGGCGGGGCTAATGACCTCATATCTACCGACATGGACGTCTGATCCGGACGACTGTTTCTTTTTAACCCCTTAATGCCTGAACTTTTTAAAAATTATATATAATTATATAAAAAATCATGTAATAATAATATTTAATACTATTGTGATAATAACTTATATAATTTATTATTACTACTAGTATTTATTTATGTATTTCACCTCCTAGATGAGTCACACAGAGATGGGCGATCTCATTAAATAAACACTTTTTACAGTAAAAACTCTGTAATGTTTCTGGTTTTCTGGATTTTATTCTGGACGTTAGACCCTGTCTCGTCATGTTTGTCTTGCTTGTTGTGAGTAAAAACAAAGGATATAATAAAGCTTAAAAAAGCTAAATAACTGGCATATTTAGCTGTTTCTTGGCCTACACGGGACGTCCTGGTTGTTCGTCCTCTTCAGTTTCTGATTATTGGTAACAGTTCTCTAAGGAACGCCAAGCTTCATCCATCATGACACTCCTGAATTTTCCCAGACGGCATCGTTCATCGGGCTGAAACGTTTGGACTGACAGACGATGTTGCTGAGCTCTAATCAGCGCTGATCAGTCCAGAACGCTGACATCACTCCCGACATGCAGCTGACCCACAGTCAACTCTCACATGCCTTTCAGATGGATGAAGCATGAAGTCACTTCCCTCATAAAGTCTTAGAGAGGAGGAGGTGAACTGGGACCACGTCATGGCTTTGACCGCAGATCATTTTACGTTTTTACAAGCTGTTTAGCTCCTGACTGGTGGAGCTCCTTTGGGTGGTGGTCAGTGCTCCACATTCATGGGAAATGAGTCAAGAGGGAGGAAAAAGCTCCACAAGTGGCCAAACATCGGACTTCCATCACAGAACCTCTAATCAGCAAACGCAGGGCAGGTGAAGGTACGAATGAAGCTGCTGAAATCACCGAGCAGTTCTGCATTTATGCACCATGAGACTGAATCCGCCAGACTAGACTCTGAGCACGCACGCTGGGAAAATCCTGACAGGAGGTCTTTGTCCTGATGCTTCTCATTAAGCTACACAGCTGGAGCTCTAAGACGTCACCGATCCTGGTGGAGATGGAGCAGTAATTCCTTCTTCATCCCGGAGCTTCACTACTTCTCTATTCAACAAGGGTGTCTACAGACATCTTGTTGGTATGAGTACAAGAACCTTTATTGTCCCCTGGGGGAATTAGTTTTCCAGCGTGTGGACAACATGTATGATAAAAGCAACAGACACATCGCATCACGGCAGGTCATTTAAACACCTAACTGCAGCAGAGATAAATGAATCTTTTAGTCCGCTAGTCCTACACCTCTGCAGGTATCTTGGTCTGGAAGGAAGGAAACTGAGGCCACCATTCATGATCCCCATCATCCCTCGTTCAGCTCCAGCTGTTTCTGACAGACTGATGTCACATCTGCATGTGAACAGAACCTAGAATGTGATAACCACCAACAACATAATCGCTTCGGCCATTTTGGTTGGAGTCATTACATCGTCAGTAATGTAACATTCATGAGAAATGCAGTCTCTCTAGCATGCATTATTCTCAGCTGCAGTTATTACATTTTTAATGATTTTTCATCTGATAACATCTTACATTTTATCAAACTGTGGACCTGTCCGGGTCTACCTGCCTCTGTAAATGCTGGGTTAGGCTCTGTGACGGATGAAGCCGTACAGAGAATGAATGATTGCAGGTTATCACATCACTGGCTGCTGGTACGCAGCCAGCTGGTGGATTTGCTGATTTCTGATCTGGTGATTTACAGGTTGCAGATGTGTTAAAACCAGCAGCAGATTTTGTGATCTTTGAATTAAATAATAATAATAAAGACTAAGCTACTTGTGCTAAAAGTGGCATTAATTAACTCAGAGATATTCTGGATTCTAGATGCAATGTTGAAATCACGTCTAGTGTTTCCTGGCTAAGACCAGGCTACATGTGAAATATGACATGGTTCTCGGCGGACATGACACTAAACACCCTGATGCAGATGGGGAGATTCTCGTCCCCCAGTACGTTAAAGAGAGGTTTGTAAGAGGCGTAGCAGACATTACTGATGTTCTCTTAAGCCAAACTAAGTGCATTTAAATGCTGAGAGAGCAGAGACCAGTTGGAGGTGAAAGACAGCCACGCTTAGTACGCAGACACCAGCAGGTTACTGTTCCAACAGGTGATGCTGTTCATCCTCGTTCACACAGCTGATCTAGGACTGAAAAACAGCAAACGTCTCAGTTCCAAATGCTTCAGATGGAGACGCCAACAGCAGCTTTGGTTAGCTTGAAATGGTTTCATTTTGTTACGTTTTGCTGTATGAATTCATCTAAAAAAGACTTCACACTGAGCACAAAGTTCTCGTCTGTCCTTCAAACATCAGTGACAACGAATTTGAGTTTAAGCTTCAGAAGCTTAATCCATGTTGATGTTATCGGCCTGCAGCCTAACGAAGCAGCTCTCCCGGCTGTTATGCTGTCATGGGAATAGCAGTTGCTGTTATGAAACCAAACAGGAGGGCAGGCGCTGCTGAGCGCCTCAGATCAGTGGGCCGAACCGGCCAATGAGCTCATGCTTTCGTCTTATCAGCTGGCCTTGGCGTACAGCTGGGTGGTTCTGGGACACAGAAGATTTCAGGAGTCAGAAAGTTGCTTTTCTTCAGCCTTTTAAAAATACTGAATGAACAATAAATGAAAAATGTTAACCCACAGCTCTGATATCAGACTAAAAATGTTACAGAAACTCTGCTCATGTGCTTGAAACACATTCTTATGTCATCTGGATGCTTTCTGAGTTAAAACTGTTCACCAGATCCTTAAATAATCCAGTTCTGGGACAGAAACCACACATTAGGAGGCTTCTGTGCTCTCTTCCTGATAACACACCATTTATTAAGTGCTTTAAAAGCAAAATGGTGACAATAATTAAGACATCATTTACAAATGCTTGACAAATAAGTAATGCGACATAAAGAAGAAGCAGTCTGGAGAAGCAGGCTGAGGAAACTGCTCACGTGTGGAACAGAAGTGCAGAAATGTGGATCACAGTTCATTTATAACCTGCTCAGGAACATTAATAGAGACGTTATTCATGTAAAGTCTCCTGTCCTGGTTCTTCATGCCAGAGTCCGGACTAGTCTGAAGCAGAGCAGGAAACAAGCATAAAAACCTTTTTGCTCATGGATGCAAACTTTGCATATTTTCTTATGTTCATATGTCTTCATATCCTTTCACTCTGTAAGTCAACATCTTGACTTTAGTTGCTTTGTTGGCTTATTTAAAATCCTTTGTTGGATCCACCAAATCGTACAAGTAGCTGAAGATAAATTTTAGTTTCACGCCTTCTCTCTGACAGACCAAGAAGACAAATAAGCGATGTTTCATTATAAAACCAAGAGAACAGATCTGTTTGGTTCATTTTCTGTGCCACCGTTTTGAAGTCAGCCTAGCAACTGGTATTCAAAACACGAGTGAGGCGAGTTCTTCCTTTAAATGGTTTAATAGGAAACCAAAAATGTACAGAATCACACGGTCAAAAAACTGTCGCTTCCAACATGTTTGGCTTCAGTCTGACTGATGAAGCCTGATCTTCAGCATGTTAACATTACAGGGTCTGAAATTCACTGCAGCATTGCAGTTTTAGTCAACGGTTTGGTTCCCGCGGCGCCGAAGTGTGTCAGAAGCGCCTTGTCGCGGCTCTCAGCTGGACTTAAGCATCAAGTCTATTCTTGATGGAGCACACATCCAGAACACGTCAAACTCAGCAGTTCAGATAGGAGCAGAGAGGAAATCAGACAGGGCAACAGTGTAAAAGCTTCCGGGAACTTTCAAAATAAAAGTCCCCATGCAGATGCTGAACCATGTAAACATTACGTCATTGCGGTGGCTCCGCACCTGACACGCTCCCGGTGTGGACTGACCCGCCGCGGAGGTCGGAACAATGCAGCTCGTACCCGGTGGAAACTGGAGTAAACTCCGCTGTCGCAGCGTCGCTCCCGCTGGTTAACTAAACGCTGTTAGAGGATTTACCACATCCATTCGTGGACGGCAAATCTAACCTCACGTCGTCTGACAGGAAAAGATCAGCGCTAGTAGCGGTGCTGGTGTCAGCGGTGTCATAACGCCAGTGCCGGTAATGCCGGTGCTGGTAACGGTAACGCCGGTGCTGGTAATGGTAACGCCGATGCTGGTAACGGTAATGCCGGTACTGGTAACGGTAACGCCGATGCTGGTAATGGTAACGCCGGTGCTGGTAACGGTAACGTCGGTGCTGGTAACGGTAACATCGGTGCCGATAATGCCGGTGCTGGTAACAGTAACGTCGGTGCTGGTAACGGTAACATCGGTGCCGGTAATGCCGGTGCTGGTAACAGTAACGTCGGTGCTGGTAACAGTAACGTCGGTGCTGGTAACGGTAACATCGGTGCCGGTAATGCCGGTGCTGGTAACGGTAACGCCGATGCTGGTAATGGTAACGCCGGTGCTGGTAATGGTAACGCCGATGCTGGTAACGGTAATGCCGGTGCTGGTAACGGTAACGCCGATGCTGGTAACGGTAATGCCGGTGCTGGTAACGGTAACGCCGATGCTGGTAACGGTAACGCCGGTGCTGGTAACGGTAACGCCGGTGCTGGTAACGGTAACGCTAGTAACGGTAACGCTAGTGCCGGTAACGCCGGTGCTGGTAATGGTAACGCCGGTGCTGGTAACGGTAACGCCGGTGCTGGTAACGGTAACGCCGATGCTGGTAACGGTAAAGCCGGTGCTGGTAACGGTAATGTCGGTGCTGGTAACGCCAGTGCTGGTAACGGTAACGCTGGTGCCGGTAACGCCGGTGCTGGTAACGGTAACGCCGGTGCTGGTAACGGTAACGCTAGTAACGGTAACGCTAGTGCCGTTAACGCCGGTGCTGGTAATGGTAACGCCGGTGCTGGTAACGGTAATGCCGGTGCTGGTAACGGTAACGCCGATGCTGGTAACGGTAACGCCGGTGCTGGTAACGGTAACGCTGGTGCCGGTAACGCCAGTGCTGGTAACGGTAACGCTGGTGCCGGTAACGCCGGTGCTGGTAACGGTAACGCCGGTGCTGGTAACGGTAATGCTGGTGCCGGTAACGCCAGTGCTGGTAACGGTAACGCCGGTGCCGGTAATGGTAACATCGGTGCCGGTAATGCTGGTGTTGGTAACTGTAACGCCGGTGCTGGTAACGTTACCAAGCAGCCCAGAGTGAAGTCTTAGGCTAACTGGCTCAGAATGAACATAACGGTGGAGACATAAGCCGCACAATATGACGGCGTTTCTAACACAGCGGCTGTAAGAGGAAATGAACATGTTTCTTAAAACTTTATAGCACAAAACCACCGAGCTGTCTGATGAGACCCACAGAGAAAAAAGTTACCCCTGGTCACGCTTCCTCACTGTGTGGAAGAGACACATTAACGCGCCATTATCATTTAATCTGGTTGTATCTGTGTATTGTGTTGAGAGTAATTATAGAAGAATAACTGAGCTTACTGCTGGTACCAAACAGTTTCAGGACTAAATGAACAAAGCTGGGCTAAAAGTCCTGTTCTCCACAATAATGGATGAATCCACCAGAACTAGCACCAAGTAACTCATTAAAATACATCATAATACAAAATAATCAGATTAAAACAAAGCTGTTAAAGAACTCTGAATCATGTGAACATGGATCCAGCACAACGGAGGATAAAAAACAAAGAAGAAATTCATTAAATAGCACGAAGCTCACCAGTCTGATGCCCCAGACAGGACCAGTTTGATTTTACTGCAACTCTCATCAAACGGAAAGAGATGAGAGGAGGAGCCAGAGAGCCTTATTACACTGATGCAGCTGAAAGGGTCAATAAGTCACAGCAATGAATGTAGTTTTATACCAAGTTAACAGGTCAGCGATGAAGAGCGAGAAGACGAGACCAGAGAGATATCTGACAGGACGACTAAGACAGGGAAAAAGACGACAAATGGAAGCTACATATTAATCTGAGGTTCAGGTAGGACACCCAAGACCCCAAGCTAAGCTCAATGGTAATATCCCCCCCAAAGTGTTTAAATCCCCCCTATGAGAAGCATGTAGGGGCGAATTCTCCACCGTCTTTAAAAAAGGAATTTCAGGCTCTGCATTTCTAAATGAATCATTTTATCACATGCATGCCTTGAAAACTATAATAAAATTATTTATCTTTAATGTTACCAGTTTTGCTTTCAACTGAAAAGATCATCCAACACAAAATCGTCCATCCACTCAAACCGTATTTTCCTATCATGAAGACTCTGCTCAACAAGACAGAAAAGAGAATTCTCAGAGAAAAGATTGTCTAGTTCTAGTTAAAATAACTTGAATTAAAAGAAAAACCTGCAGGGGGAGGTCCCAGGAGGTCAGCGCAGGGGTGAAGTCTGCTGGGAACAAAAACAGGACCACACCACACGTTTTACAACAACTAGGGTGTTGTCCACAACACGACATCAAACTTTCTGAGCTATTTTCCCTCCATTTCACCTGTTCATCCCTCCATCTGTCCCAGCAGGAGGGATGAACATGTGTAAAGATGAAGTATAATGTGAGGCAGAACCCAGCATGGACACGAGAGCAGCCAAATAAAGGGAAACTCCTCCGTTGCAGTTGGAAGGTTGGTGGTTCGATGTCAAGCCACTTCAAACTCCTGCATCGCTGGTGTATGAATGTGGATTAAAGTTCGTGGTCTGCATGCTGACACAGGTGTTTATACACTAAGAGATGCTTTGGTTCAGGTGTGTGTGTTTCTGGTTCTTTGGTTGTTGTTGTGATACATGTTGTTGTTGTTGTCTTGGTTATTTTTAGGAACTCCTGATGATTGTCTGCTTAGTTTACCTGTAACAGCTGAAGGAAATTCTCTGTTGTGTTTCTGTACAGGTGTAGCAGCTGCTTGTCTGCTCTTAGGTTGGACTGAAGCTTGTTGCTTCTATCTGCTGGAAAGTTGTCTAAAATAAAACCAAATAAAAAAGATAAAACAATATATCAAAATAAATAAATACATAAATAAATAAATAATTAGATTATCAAGAGGAGCCTTATACCCATAAAGCTCCTTTTGGCAAAACAAATTTGTTCGGCACGACACAGCAACCAGACCATCATTCTGCCGCCACCATGCTGGACGGGACTGGACCCATGTCACCATCACGAAAACAAGGAGACATCTTCTCTAAATCACTGTGCTGTGCAGTTGTTGGAGACGCGGGTCTGACCATTTAGGGGCCATGAATGTAGGGAGAGAAATTATAAACCAGTTCTGAGATACAGATCAGTGGAGCTCTCCTTGCTAATAAAGTAGTTGACAGGTGGTAGTAGGCCTGGGCGATACAGCCTATAACTGCTGTCCTGATATTTCTTTTGCCTTCTCACGATACACCATATATATGTCAATGTTTTTAAATCTCCTCTAAAACTCTGTAAATGATGAATTTAACATCATCGGCATAAAAAGACACCAGTAGGATTTACGTAAACTCTGCTAAATTTATCCTCATGTGATTTTTCTCTATCAACAAACTTTATTCTGAACTAGGAACCTGCTCTCAGAAACTTAATAAAAACCAGCGTTTCCCCACCATTACGGGGGGCGCCCCAACCCCCCAACATCAACTACGTCACCCTCTAGAAGATCAAGTTCATTTTCTATAATTACATTATATTGTTTCATTTAATTATTTTATGTTCAAACAGATCCCAACAGCAGTAATCTAAGGTTCCCTTTTCTCTAGAACAGGTTTATATTTTTTCCCTTTTATCATAAAAACTAACAAACTGAAAAAACAAAACTTATTTTATCCTCATGCTGACATGTACAATGGTCAGTGGACAACACTTCCTGGATATCGATAAGTCACACTGATATGCTGGCTGGTAATGTTCACACAGTGCTGTACTGCACGCTATTTCAATAAAGTTTGGTAAAAAAGAACCCCGGACCAAAGAATCAATGAGCTTCAGAAAGTGAAGAAGGAATACTGGTAACTGTAAAGACTTGGACAAAAGATGAGGTGGTGTTACACGTTCATCTTTCTATCTGCTGGACAGCCACCACAGAAGAAGAAGCCAACAGAGTACCTCCTTGCCCTCCCTGGTCTTCCACAGAAGAAGATGGCTGACTGCAGACCGCCCGTTGAAAATAAAGTTCAGACAGACAAACTGAGGTTGGTGAAACACTGGAATCATTTAGTTAGAGTAAAACTCTAATCCATTATAAAAAGGTTATAATGGAGTCTGATGACTATCAACCAAATCTCCAAGATGTTCATGTTTACTTCCACGTAGCAAAGTCCAACCTCTTTGGTTCTGGTTAAACTGGTTAAACTGGTGTGAACGTGGGCCGGTTCAGCAGAAAGCACCGATGTTCTGAGACCGGAGAAGGGAGCCAGAACCAGAACCGTGTCAGTGTGAGAGCAGTGTGAGTGATGAGCCACGACCCATTCTAGCTTATAAAGACTAAGACTTTGGTGAAGGTTCCTTTTATACCTAATCCTGACACCCTCACCAGTCATCTGTAGATTAGTAGAATCTTCCTGAAGCATTTACCTGGACAACTTTTCTGTCTTTCTTTGCCTTTAGAAATACTTTGAGTGCATCAAATAAAGACCCGAAAATAAACAAATAAATAAATGTCTATACATCTTGATTAATACATGAATTTGTGGTTTTTTATTTGTATTTGTCATTTTTGGATAAATCAAAGCTAACTGAATTAATGCTGAACTCTTATGTTCTTATGTTGTTTCTAAAGTGTTTTGTCCACTTTTATGTCTGTATGAAAGCATTTTGTTCAAATGGGCTTCAGCTGATGTTAGAAGATTTTTGTCCTTTGATCCAGTTTAAGTTCATACACAGAATATGAGACAAAACTATGTTTTGTTTTTAGTCTATAATATTTAATCGTCATGACAACATATTTAGTCTTTCTATTGATGACTTTAAACTCACTCACCTCTCAGTTGTTTAGTCCAACACTGGCTTCAGTTCTTCGCTTTCACAACATCTCGACTTTGTCTTTAATTTAGCCTTCACGTCTTTGTCTCTGCTAAAGTTCAAGAAGCACCAGCAGTGCGACGTACAGCTTTCTTCACAGTTTGTCCTTTCACAAAGTCTGCGGAGTGACGAGAGCAGAGTGAGGAAGATGAGGATAAACCAGTTTCTTACAGCTGAAATGAAACTCTGGTCCTCACTGAGCTTCAGGATGTCCAGCCTCTGTTTCAGCCTGTTTGTTGCTGGTCATCGGGGTGAGACTCAGCTCTATATTTAACCTGTGCGCTCAGTCTGAGCGGGCAGCTCGTCTGACTGACAGCTGAACCATCGGCGCTCCAGAAGGCTGACCACTCCTCCTCCTCCTCCTCCTCCTCCTGCAACTCACAGACAGGGCTTTGGCTCAGCTCAGTAATAAACTGCTGATTTCATGAGATTTAAAATCACTGTGAGGTGGTAAAACCTAAAAATGAAAGTTTTCCCGTTGCCCTTAGAGTGGCAAGTAACATAATTAAAGCAACAATGTTGCGCTGCCCTGTTTCTTCATCTGTCAAGGGCTTGTGACACATGTTGACTAAAGCTTGTCGAGTTTACTCCACAGTATCAACGTTTCAAAACAAGAACTATCCTGGTTTGGTAACCATCTGTTCAACAGAACACAAAGTGTTCAGGCTGATGGATCTATTTTGCCTTTTCTTGAATTTTCCAAAGGCGTGCCTCAAGGCAAAGTCTTGGGATACTACAAGGAGGGTTGGTGCACGCCCTGGAGTCTGGTTGGTATTCTGGGGCCTGGGGCTCGACCAAATGGGCTAAGCGAGTGATGGGACTGGATATAGAAGGGGAATTTGGATTGGGCATGGTAGGCAGGGTGCGGGTTAGGTAGGGGTGGGTTGGGGGTGACTGGAAAGTGGAGGGGGGTTGTATATGGGATGGCTGGGTGGGGATGACTAAGAATGGGGCAGAAGGGTGGGATAGGAAAAGTTGGGGGGACTAGGTGTGCTGGGTCACCAGGTGGGTGCCCAGATATATGGTGGGTGAGTTCAGCGGTCGGGCAGCTAAATTTAGCAAAACACAATTTGTGACCCGCAGCAGCTCAGTAACCTGCATTAACTCAGTAACCTGCATTAACTCAGTAACCCGCAGCAACTCAGTAACCCCCAGTAACTCAGCAACCCGCAGCAGCTCAGTAACCCACAGTAACTCAGTAACCCGCAGTAACTCAGCAACCCGCAGCAACTCAGTAACCCGCAGCAGCTCAGTAACCCGCAGCAACTCAGTGACCCGCAGTAACTCAGTAAACCACAGTAACTCAGTAACCCGCAGTAACTCAGCAACCCGCAGTAACTCAGTAAACCGCAGTAACTCAGTAACCCGCAGTAACTCAGCAACCCGCAGTAACTCAGTAACCCGCAGTAACTCAGCAACCCGCAGCAACTCAGTAACCCGCAGTAACTCAGTAACCCGCAGTAACTCAGTAACCCGCAGTAACTCAGCAACCCGCAGCAGCTCAGTAACCCGCAGTAACTCAGTAACCCGCAGTAACTCAGTAACCCCCAGTAACTCAGCAACCCGCAGCAACTCAGCAACCCACAGCAGCTCAGTAAACCGCAGTAACTCAGTAAACCGCAGTAACTCAGCAACCCGCCGTAACTCAGTAACCCCCAGTAACTCAGCAACCCGCAGTAACTCAGTAACCTGCAGTAACTCAGTAACCCGCAGTAACTCAGTAACCAGCAGTAACTCAGCAACCCGCAGTAACTCAGTAACCCCCAGTAACTCAGCAACCCGGAGCAACTCAGTAACCCACAGCAGCTCAGTAACCCGCAGTAACTCAGTAAACCGCAGTAACTCAGCAACCCGCAGTAACTCAGTAACCCCCAGTAACTCAGCAACCCGCAGTAACTCAGTAACCCGCAGTAACTCAGTAACCAGCAGTAACTCAGCAACCCGCAGTAACTCAGTAACCCCCAGTAACTCAGTAACCCGGAGCAACTCAGTAACCCACAGCAGCTCAGTAACCCGCAGTAACTCAGTAACCCCCAGTAACTCAGTAACCCGCAGTAGCTCAGTAACCTGCAGTAACTCAGTAACCCGCAGTAACTCAGCAACCAGCAGTAACTCAGTAACCTGCAGTAACTCAGTAACCCGCAGTAACTCAGTAAAACCCAGTACCTCAGTAACCAGCAGTAACTCAGTAACCCCCAGTGACTCAGTAACCCGCAGTAACTCAGCAACCCCCAGTAACTAAGTAACCCGCAGTAACTCAGCAACCCGCAGTAACTCAGCAACCCGCAGTAACTCAGTAAAAAGCAGTAACTCAGTAACCCGCAGTAACTCAGTAACCCGCAGCAACTCATTAACCCACAGCAGCTCAGTAAACCGCAGTAACTCAGTAACCCCCAGTAACTCAGCAACCCGCAGCAACTCATTAACCCACAGCAGCTCAGTAACCCGCAGTAACTCAGTAACCAGCAGTAACTCAGCAACCCGCAGTAACTCAGTAACCCCCAGTAACTCAGCAACCCGGAGCAACTCAGTAACCCACAGCAGCTCAGTAACCCGCAGTAACTCAGTAAACCGCAGTAACTCAGCAACCCGCAGTAACTCAGTAACCCCCAGTAACTCAGCAACCCGCAGTAACTCAGTAACCCGCAGTAACTCAGTAACCAGCAGTAACTCAGCAACCCGCAGTAACTCAGTAACCCCCAGTAACTCAGTAACCCGGAGCAACTCAGTAACCCACAGCAGCTCAGTAACCCGCAGTAACTCAGTAACCCCCAGTAACTCAGCAACCCGCAGTAGCTCAGTAACCTGCAGTAACTCAGTAACCCGCAGTAACTCAGCAACCAGCAGTAACTCAGTAACCTGCAGTAACTCAGTAACCCGCAGTAACTCAGTAAAACCCAGTACCTCAGTAACCAGCAGTAACTCAGTAACCCCCAGTGACTCAGTAACCCGCAGTAACTCAGCAACCCCCAGTAACTAAGTAACCCGCAGTAACTCAGCAACCCGCAGTAACTCAGTAACCCGCAGTAACTCAGCAACCCGCAGTAACTCAGTAAAAAGCAGTAACTCAGTAACCCGCAGTAACTCAGTAACCCGCAGCAACTCATTAACCCACAGCAGCTCAGTAAACCGCAGTAACTCAGTAACCCCCAGTAACTCAGCAACCCGCAGCAACTCATTAACCCACAGCAGCTCAGTAACCCGCAGTAACTCAGTAACCTGCAGTAACTCAGCAACCCGCAGTAACTCAGTAACCCCCAGTAACTCAGCAACCCGCAGCAACTCATTAACCCACAGCAGCTCAGTAACCCGCAGTAACTCAGTAACCCGCAGTAACTCAGCAACCCGCAGTAACTCAGTAACCCCCAGGACTCAGTAACCTGCAGTAACTCAGCAACCCGCAGTAACTCAGTAACCCCCAGTAACTCAGCAACCCGCAGCAACTCATTAACCCACAGCAGCTCAGTAACCCCCAGTAACCCAGGAACCTGCAGTAACTCAGCAACCCGCAGTAACTCAGTAACCCCCAGTAACTCAGCAACCCGCAGCAACTCATTAACCCACAGCAGCTCAGTAACCCGCAGTAACTCAGTAACCCCCAGTAACTCAGCAACCCGCAGCAACTCATTAACCCACAGCAGCTCAGTAACCCGCAATAACTCAGTAACCCCCAGTAACTCAGCAACCCGCAGCAACTCATTAACCCGCAGCAGCTCAGTAACCCGCAGTAACTCAGTAACCTCCAGTAACTCAGCAACCCCCAGTAACCTGCAGTAACTCAGCAACCCGCAGTAACTCAGTAACCCCCAGTAACTCAGCAACCCGCAGCAACTCATTAACCCACAGCAGCTCAGTAACCCGCAGCAGCTCAGTAACCCGCAGTAACTCAGCAACCCGCAGTAACTCAGTAACCCCCAGTAACTCAGCAACCCGCAGTAACTCAGCAACCAGCAGTAACTCAGTAACCCGCAGTAACTCAGTAACCCGCAGTAACTCAGTAACCTCCAGTAACTCAGTAAAACCCAGTGACTCAGTAACCCGCAGTAACTCAGTAACCCCCAGTGACTCAGTAACCCGCAGTAACTCAGCAACCCCCAGTAACTCAGTAACCTGCAGTAACTCAGCAACCCGCAGTAACTCAGTAACCCGCAGTAACTCAGTAAAAAGCAGTAACTCAGTAACCCGCAGTAACTCAGTAACCCGCAGTAACTCAGCAACCCGCAGTAACTCAGTAACCCCCAGTAACTCAGCAACCCGCAGCAACTCATTAACCCACAGCAGCTCAGTAACCCGCAGCAGCTCAGTAACCCGCAGTAACTCAGTAAACCGCAGTAACTCAGTAACCCGCAGTAACTCAGTAACCAGCAGTAACTCAGCAACCCGCAGTAACTCAGTAACTCAGTAACCAGCAGTAACTCAGCAACCCGCAGTAACTCAGTAACCTGCAGTAACTCAGTAACCCGCAGTAACTCAGTAACCAGCAGTAACTCAGCAACCCGCAGTAACTCAGTAACCCCCAGTAACTCAGTAACCCGCAGCAACTCAGTAACCCACAGCAGCTCAGCAACCTGCAGTAACTCAGTAACTCCCAGTAACTCAGTAACCCGCAGTAACTCAGTAACCAGCAGCAGCTCAGTAACCAGCAGTAACTCAGTAACCTGCAGTAACTCAGTAACCCGCAGTAACTCAGTAACCAGCAGTAACTCAGTAACCCACAGCAGCTCAGCAACCTGCAGTAACTCAGTAACTCCCAGTAACTCAGTAACCCGCAGTAACTCAGTAACCAGCAGCAGCTCAGTAACCAGCAGTAACTCAGTAACCCGCAGTAACTCAGTAACCCACAGCAACTCAGCAACCCACAGCTGGGTGTTTTTAGCCTGGTTACTACCTCGCTAAGTTTGCTAACTTTCTGGTCATCATTACAGGTGTGTTACCTGCCGGTAGCAATCAGGTAAAGTAAGTGTGGGTTAATTCCTTTAGTTGGACCATTGCTCACACACTCTCAAAACAAAACACACAACTTATTCGGTTTCACTTCCAGCTTGTGACTCAGGATCGGAAACGTGGTCCTCACTTGTAGGAACAGATCCTTTCAGCTAAAGCCTGTTAAAGTTAACTGAAGTCATTTAGATGGTATAAATTGACAGATATACAGAAGAAATAAGGGATATGATTGTAAAAATTTGGATGTGTGTATATATAAGGACACGCCACGGCGGCATGGGTGTTTTGGAGTTATTGGGTTTGGGTCTTGATGTGGCATTCTGGGTAATTGTGTTTTGGGTGGGAAATGCCTATAATAAGACTATATTTTTCTTGATATGATGCAGTGTGGATGTATGTATTGTGTGGAAGTATGGATGTACTTATGTGTATGGGTATGTATGTATATATTCATAAATATGATTGATGTAACTGTGTAGGTATGTATATGCATGTAGGTGTATGTATGTTAAGGGATGTTTGGGTATGTATGGGGGCATGTGTGAATGTATGTTGATATAGATATGTGTATGTGGACAAAGGAATGACTATGTATATCTGGTAGGATGGTGGGGAGGGATATTTGTATGTGAACTTATGAATATGTACACGTATGTGTGGTTAGTATTTATGAATATATGTACACAAATATAATTTCTCCCTTCTAAAAACATGAGTAGGGATGCAGGGTGATTGTATAGGGTAACTATTAATTTTGGGTGAAGGGAGTAAATAAGTTTTACTTCTTCCTACCCCTTTTCGGACATGTCAATAGGTATAAATAAACTGCTAGATGGCTATGTTTGTTGACTGGTAAAGAAGTGACCGGTCTAAAATAAACTGAACTGAACTGAAGCAGAAAAAACTAAAACCTGTTGTTTTCTGCGCCATTGAAACTGAATGTAGAGACACACTGTAAAAGTCAAACATGCATTTATGTGATAAAAAACGGCGCCACTCACTTGTTTGATGAGGATTCAGCTGTAGAAGGCTCAGAAAGGCCACATACCATAATAGGGCCCCTTTAAGCCGTATGATCTCTCCGTCTGTGGCCTGCTGGTTCTGGTAAGACCAGTTTGTTGCATGAAATCTGCACGGTAACTTCTAACTTATCTTGCTTTTAAAAATTTTCATTTATGATTTTATTATTTTATTGTGATTTTTACTTGTTAATGCTTTCTTTACACCATCTGTAATGCTTTTAATGTTTTATGTAAAGCACTTTGAACTGTCTTGTACATGAAATATGCTGAAGAAAAAACCTTACCTTGCCTGTTTCTATGTTGGTGTGAGGAAGTATCTGCTGTCTGCAGCCTTTTTACCTCTTCTCCATTATGGTGATGGTCTTTAATAAACATCTACAATCTTTAAAGTCAGTGCATGTCTGAGCTTTCAGGTTCATAACTGGTTGCAATTTCCCAACTCACCACTGATCTGTAAATAAAAACTAGCCATCTTTACAAGTATGAATCCTCATATGTTCAAAGAGCTGGAAAGCTTTACCCTTGTGGTTTGACTGTCGCTCTTGTGCAATCTGAGCAACAAAGTGACCTGGAGTCCGGACTGAGTTCACTTGAATCCTTCAGCTTAATCTTCAATGACCAATGATGTTTTTCTAATTTTCTAGCTTGTTCTTACAGACTCACTATCTGAGGGCTGAACGGTCTGCTCGCCCTCCACACTACGTGGTTAATATGGCGGAGCCTCTGTAATAATGCGCAAACAGAGGGTTAGTGTGTGAGGCGGTTTGGGATTGAGCCTATGATGTTTCCTACTCCAACGCACCTGATTCACAGCAATAAACTTCATCATCAAGTTCTCTGCCGTCTGTTAATGAGCCATTCATTTAGCTGAGGTGTGTTAAAGTAGAGTTACCTCTAAAACATGCAGGGCAGAGGGTCCTGAGGACCAGGATCACTCACTCAGCTGGGTCAACCGGTAAACCGGTCACTCGGCTGGGTCTAGGGCTGGTTACCGAACTTCGGTTCTTTTATGGCACCGACCGAAATGCTTCGATATTACCCAGTATCAGAACATGACTTGTCTTTTGGTGGCAGGTTTCGGTGCCTTAAGGGTTAATCATGCAATCAAGAGCTGATAATGCTGCTGGTGATTGGCTGCAACGTTACACGTGGATGAGGCTTACAGGAGAAATGATTATGTGGTTACTCCCACAAACAGGGTTTGCATGTACCTGTGTTGTGCCACAAAAAGCTAAAAAATGCCTCAGAGGTCGAAAGTGTGGCTCCATTTCAGCAAGATTGATGCCAATTGTGCACAACGTCCGGCAACACCACCAATTTGATGAAGCATCTGAACGTGCACGGAATCAGTTTAAGAGCAGAAAGTTGCTCTGTGTTTGACTGTAAGAAGAGCGACCTGCATCCGTCGTCCTCGCAGCATTCAAGCCCGCCTGTGGATGCTGCAGAGCCTGAGCGGCCTCCTCCTGCACCCGTTTCATCCGAACGTACTGAGGACGGCACTCTTTCTGGGATTTCAACAGCTCAGTTTACATCCAGCAAAACGTGATCCATATAACGTTCACGATACTGTAGCTTTAGTTTACGGCTATACAGCTAGTTAAAATGAAAGCTAACAAATAAATGACAGTAAGTGAGATTAGCTTGTTTAAATGTGGTGATCTATTGGGTCGGCTGGTTAAAGAGCTCATTTATCGTCATTAATATGTTTATCTTCTCACAGTAGCTTCTGATGCTGTCCACCCTGATGTGAGGAGGACAAGGCCAGTCAACGTGAATTCTTTCACACTGGCAGAAAAAGGAAAAATGTCAAAGGAAAAACAAGACGAGTGCCACAGGGCAATCACAAACTTTGTTGTTAAAGGTTTGCTGCCCTTTTCCACAATGGAGGCTCCATGGTGGAGGTAAGTAAGCCTTGAAAGATATTGTTGACCAGTTTAGCCTAGATTATCTCTCATCTTAGATAAAGATTTTGACTTTTACAGTAAGCAATAATAATACAGCCATACTATTCTTGATGTTTTGTGTTCTATTGTCAATTAGGGAAATAATAAGAGTCCTAAACACCAGATATCAGTCCCCCAGCAGAGACATGCTGTCAAATACACTCATACCTGCACTGGAGGCAGTAGAGAAGGGAAATGTCAAGCCAGAATTGCAAGATGTCAGGGATGTGGCTGTGACTGTGGATGGGTGGACTAGCGTGGCACAGGACCTCTACCTGACTGTTTCAGCCCACTATGTGAGAGAGGGTGCCATGAAGGAGGAAATCCTGCATACCCGGGCAGTCTACACATCACAGACAGGGCCTGTAATAGCTGAAGGGATAGGGGATATTCTGGATTAATTCAATATAAAGGAAAAAGTTGTTGCCATCACTGTAGACCATGCAGCTAATATGGATGTAGCAGTGAAAAAAATGAGTATTAGAAAAACCGCCTGCTTTGCTCATACTCTCAACATTGCTGCTCAAAAGCTATACACTATACCTGCAGTATCAAGGTGGGCAGGAAGAATCACAGCAATGGTGGTGGGGTTAAAGAGGTGTAGCCTGGGTGTAGCTTGGCTAAACCTGTCCTAAAAGAGAAGCAGCATCTTCTCGCTAAGTTGAAATCAAAATAGACTAAACTTAAAACAAAATCATGACTAGACCAGTTATTGAACAACTACTACAAATACACAACCAATCTGATAACCACACACACTCTCTCTATTTCTTCCAGAACATGCCGTCATTCTGGATGTGAAGAACAGGGGGAACAGCCTGTTCTTGATAGTGGAGCGATTTCTGGAACAGTTCCCTGCTATCCAGGCAGCCTCCATGGACCCTCGGTTATAAGGAGAAGGACAGGTATTGTAAATAAGGACGGACGCTGATGTTTCCATACTCCATTATCTATGTGAGCTAATGTGCTCAAAAGGCTGTAGTCTAGCTAATCAATGTGTATGTTGACACTGAGCTGTCACTTGCTTCCAATTGTTCTTTTGCACTGAAAATGATGTTATTTACATTTATGTTAGAAAACTGCTTTAAGTGGAAGAATGCCAAAGCTGAAAAATAAAACTAAACATTTGTTGATAATTTGTAATATAATTATCTTTTAGTTAAAATTGGTATTGAAAAAAGTATTGTTAAGGAACCGGTATTGAAGTGAAGGTATTGGTATTGGTACCAGTGTCAAAAACTTTTGAATGATACCCAGCTCTAGGAGGGTAGACCAGTCACTCAGCTGGGTGAACCGGTCACTCGGCGGGGTCAACTGGTCACTCGGCAGGTTCAACCGGTCACTCAGCGGGGTCAACCGGTCGCTCGGCAGGGTAAATCGGTCATTCGGTGGGGTCAACCGGTCACTTTGCAGGGTCAACCGGTCACTCGTCAGGGTAAACCGGTCATTCGGCGGGGTCAACCGGTCATTCGGCGGGGTCAACCGGTCACTCGGCAGGGTATAGCATATTAATGTAAAAAGAATTTGTACCTTTCATTCACATAAATAACTGCAACAAACAAAAAATAGCGGAAACAACATATCTCCCTGTATAATTACTGTATAATTATTGTATAATCTTCCTGTATAGTTACTGTATAATTATTGTATAATCTTCCTGTATAATTACTGTATATTTACTGTATAATTATTGTATAATCTCCCTGTGTAATTACTGTATAATTACTGTATAATTATTGTATAATCTTCCTGTATAGTTACTGTATAATTATTGTATAATCTCCCTGTGTAATTACTGTATAATTACTGTATAATTATTGTATAATCTCCCTGTATAATTACTGTATAATTATTGTATAATCTCCCTGTATAATTACTGTATAATTATTGTATAATCTTCCTGTATAATTACTGTATAATTATTGTATAATCTTCCTGTATAATTACTGTATAATTACTGTATAATTATTGTATAATCTTCCTGTATAATTACTGTATAATTATTGTATAATCTTCCTGTATAATTACTGTATATTTACTGTATAATTAGTGTATAATCTCCCTGTATAATTACTGTATAATTATTGTATAATCTTCCTGTATAATTACTGTATAATTATTGTATAATCTTCCTGTATAATTACTGTATAATTACTGTATAATTATTGTATAATCTTCCTGTATAATTACTGTATAATTACTGTATAATTATTGTATAATCTCCCTGTGTAATTACTGTATATTTACTGTATAATTAGTGTATAATCTCCCTGTATAATTACAATATAATGTCCCTGTATAATTAGAGTATAATTACTGTATAATCTCCCTCTATAATTAGTGTATAATCTCCCTCTATAATTAGTGTATAATCTCCCTCTATAATTAGTGTATAATCTCCCTCTATAATTACTGTATAATCTCCCTCTATAATTAGTGTATAATCTCCCTCTATAATTACTGTATAATCTCCCTCTATAATTACTGTATAATCTCCCTCTATAATTAGTGTATAATCTCCCTCTATAATTAGTGTATAATCTCCCTCTATAATTAGTGTATAATCTCCCTCTATAATTAGTGTATAATCTCCCTCTATAATTACTGTATAATCTCCCTCTATAATTACTGTATAATCTCCCTGTATAATTAGAGTATAATTACTGTATAATCTCCCTGTATAATTACTGTATAATCTCCCTCTATAATTACTGTATAATCTCCCTGTATAATTAGAGTATAATTACTGTATAATCTCCCTCTATAATTACTGTATAATCTCCCTCTATAATTACTGTATAATCTCCCTGTATAATTAGTGTATAATCTCCCTGTATAATTACTTACACAAATATATATAAGGTAGCTCATCTGCTAGCAAACGGTTTCTTTAATTACATAAATGTTTGTTTGAGTTGTTTTTTTAAGGCAAACCATTTTTGAAGACCCAGAGTAGAGAAAAATCCCCTTAATCAAAGTTAAAGCTCCGTATTAAACAAACACAAAAACCTGAGCTTTAATAGCAAGCTAACCTAAAATCCTCCTGTTAGCTACATAGCTGATGAGCTATTATAAGCTATACTCCACCAGTTGCATCAAAATGTTATTTAGGGACCTTTTTTAACTTGAAGAAACTTATCTATATCTTGCCATTTACCCCCCTCTCTCTTTCTGACCTTGAAGTCCTTTTTGCACATTGTTTTGTTCCTCCAGCTCCTCTTTAGCCGCTGCTGCTACATGGTGGTAGCAGCTACACATGTTAGCTGTAGGTGGAAGAGCTGAAAAGCTGCTCTTGGGGGCCCTCTAGTGGTAACGGAGGCTCAGAGCAGGCCCTCTGTTCGCTTGTGCCTCTGCTTTTCATTACAAAATGATGTAAATGTAGTTATATTTGTTCCTAATCACAGCAGGTCAATGTGAGACGTTCATGGGAAAGAGTGATGATCTAAACTTTGGGCTGTTTATTGTAGCAGCTGATCTCAGCAGACACAGTCAGGCTGATATTAAAAGACTTGTCTGGCCTTACACATCCTCCCCTGAGGGATTTTCTTATCATACATGGATTTTTCAGAGCTGTTGCAATGACTAAACGCAGCTTTTGACCTTTGAGTTTTAAAATGATTTGTGCTATCACCATGGCAACCCAATTTGTATTTATCACCTATATGCTGTTAACTGATTTAACACAATCCCAGATGCACAGCTCTCACCCCCATTCTGAACCTGGGCCCAGAACTTGGTCCCCATCCTCATCTATTACTCAGAACACTGGAGCGCCTCGAGGCTGTGTGTTGAGTCCACTTCTTAACACATCTGTGTGGTAGGAGAACTGTCCACTCATCCATGATTACTGAATTATCTGATGTAAGAGCTGCTGCTGGGCAGAGATGAGTCAGGACACAGAATGAGATGCTGGGGCTGTCATCCTGGTACTCAGTGGGTAACCTGGTTTTAAACTCCACTAAAAGCAAAGAACTGTGGGAAGAATTGTGGTAAAAACAGCAGAAAAATCATCGGCTGCCAGCAGCAACCGCTGGAGCTCCCATCCAGGCCACCGTATCGTTGAACTGTTGTCTTCACGTAGACGATACAGATCAGTGAGAACCTGCAGGTTCAGCTTCTACCAGTTTCCTCGTGTCAGCCAGCTGCTGCTGCTGTTATTCGTCTTCAACTTTATTTTCTGACATTGAAATACTGACATCTAGTATTGGTTGTTGTCAGCTTTGGGTATACTTTATTACTTATAACTGTATTTTGTGTATTGTATACAAATGAGCACTCACCTTCTGCACAGGTGGAAGGTCAGCTTAGGTATCGAGAAAACACCTGCTGGTTGGACCAGGTCAAGCTGTGCATCGTAACAGTGCTGGAAATGATGGACTGTTTTAATGGCACCGTGTCCCCTGAATGGGACACAGGAGGAGGCCTAAGAATAACCAGATATTATTTCTATGTCTTCAGGCTGCACTAGAAACGCAACACAAAGCTTCTCCAGAAGAAGAGACAGACCCGAGTTTAGATGGCTCAGCGTTGGCAGCGCGACGCTGCTGGACTCTGGGGAGCAGAGTCATCTGCTGGGCCATCTGTTCAGCCTCTCTGAGCTGCTCTGGTGCTGGGGCTCATGCTGGGGACTGCTCCAGACTTTCAGGAGGTGATTGTGCAAAGAAGAAAGATGCAAAAGCTGCTCAACATAACGAAGAGCACCGACCCCAGCACAGTCAGACCCGTCTTCAGAGGCGTCTTCAGATCTGCTGCAATAACTGTGCTTGAATGATCTGTTATGTGGTTTCCCTTTGGGATGAATAAAGCTTGTTGAAAGAATAACTGAATTAAACTAAAGACAAGGAAAGAAAAGTGGACTTTGCTTGATACAACTTCCAGTAGATGGGAGTCAGGTCAGCATTGCTGACGTTGGGGGAAAAAGGGTCTGGGGAAACATTTCTAAATCTTTCTCTGCTTTGTGTTTAAAACATAAATCAGTGGTATAAAACACTGAGTTTGTGTGAGACCAGTCTGATTCCATCATCATTCTGCATGTTTGAGTCTTTTTAGTTTTACAGTTTCCATCATAAAATTGATGAAATTACAGGATTGAAATGGAAAAGATCTGAAGAAAGTGTCCTATGTACAGAACAGCTGCTGTAAAATATGTGAAGACACACACACAACCAGAGAAATGTGTGCACTTATATATTCATCAACCGCAATGACTATAGAAAGCCGTTTTATTCAAAATTAAATAAATAGAAAAATAACTAAATTATTGAATATATATATATATTCAATAATTTAGTTATTTTTCTATTTATTTAATTTTGAATAAAACGGCTTTCCATAAATGACAACCTTCCGCCACCAACATAAATTATGAATCAACGAATCGGTCTCTGATTACAATCACATAAGATAAGAAAGATTTCCCTTCTGTGTTTAAAATCTGATCTCACAAGGTGAGATTATCTCAACGAGCTGTATGAGAGGTTGTTGGTAACATGCTAACATTTAAAATGGTAAATCTTTAAAATCATTTTAGTCTTTTTAACTTTATTCTGCTTAACCCTTAAAATCTTTAGCAATATTATTTCAGTTTGATTTAAAACTTCAGGAAACCAAAGAAAGCTGGATTAATAATTAACAGCACAACTTATAAAACTTCAGCTTTTCTTGCAGACGGTGCTGCAGCTTTGTGATGAATCAAGTTACCCATATTTAAAACATCAAACTTCCGGTTTCCTTCAAAATAATGCATCAGGTTTCCGGGGTAACTGATTGAGGGTGTTGCTGTGGAAATAATAATCACTTCACATCCAGTCTAAAGCTATAAAAACATAACTTCTTTTAATAAAAAAAAAAAGTGTCCTGTGGACATCCATCTTTATAACAAACCAGTCTGGTTGAGAAGGCAAGGCAGTTTATTTGTACAGCTCATTTCATGTACAGGACAATTCAAAGTGCTTTACATAAAACAAAAACATTACAGATATTTAGAATAGTAAAAGGCATTAACACATAATCACAGTAAAATAATAATAAATTAAATGATTTCTGATGACCAGTCGCCATCATTTACTCCTTTACTGCTGCATCATCTATGGTAAGGAATTATGTTTAGTATTATTAGTAGTTATTAGATAGTATGTTTAGTATTATGTTATATTTAGTGTGGAAACCCACTGCCACCACTTGTAAATTAAATATACTGACAAAGTATCTCATAATTATGTGTTTTAAAATCTTAATTATTAGACTCAATGTTATTATTATAAGATAAAAAGTCATCATAGTTATAAATTAATAAGGCATTATGAGATATTACAATAATTATGACATAAATTTATGACTTCTTAATCTCACAACTTTTTATCCCACAATTATTACTTTTTATAGAACAAATTTTTTTTTATCTCATATATATGACCTTCTATCTAATAATTGACTTTTTCATATAACAGCAATGGCTTTTATCCCATAATTAATACTTTGAATCTGATCATTTTGAGAAACTTAATAATTCATTATTGGCAGAATGGGCTTCTATAACAGATAATAGAAATGAAATATATATATATATATATATATATATATATATATATATATATATATATATATATATATATATATATATATATATATAAGTTTTTAAGATTGATTTATATAAAAACAAACAGACCAAATACATTCTGAAGTTAAGTTTTTATTCATATTTAAAATATGATTCATAAAACACACAATGAAAGTGTTAATTTTCCGTTTTTTTGACAGATTATGTTAATTTTCTTTCTATAATTTATGCACTGAAATGGACTGGTAACCTGTACAGGTGCACCTACCTCCCACCTGCTACATGCTGGGACAGGCTCCAGCTTCCCCCGACCCTGAATGGACAAAGCGGTACAGATGATGAATAGATGATGGATGGATGGATGGATGGATGGATGGATGGATGGATGGATGGATGGATGAAGGGATGGGTGGATGGATTAAGGGATGGATGGATGGATGGATGGATGAAGGGATGGGTGGATGGATGGATGGATGAAGGGATGGATGGATAGATGGATGGATGGATGGATGGATGAAGGGATGGATGGATAGATGGATGGATGGATGGATGGATGGATGAAGGGATGGATGGATAGATGGATGGATGGATGGATGGATGGATGAAGGGATGGATGGATGGATGGATGGATGAAGGGATGGATGGATGGATGAAGGGATGGATGGATAGATGGATGGATGGATGGATGGATGGATGAAGGGATGGATGGATGGATGGATGGATGAAGGGATGGATGGATAGATGGATGGATGGATGGATGGATGGATGAAGGGATGGGTGGATGGATGGATGGATGAAGGGATGGATGGATAGATGGATGGATGGATGGATGGATGGATGAAGGGATGGATGGATGGATGGATGGATGAAGGGATGGATGGATGGATGAAGGGATGGATGGATGGATGGATGAAGGGATGGATGGATGGATAGATATTTAGCTATAGGAAGATCTTTGTTTTGAAATCCGAACAGAGAACTTCCGGTGGTTTTCGCGGTGTCCTCGCGACGGCTGAAGAGGCAGCTTGTAACGCCGACGCGCTGTCCCGAGCAGTTTACGAGCGGTACGGTGATAAGGAGCGGATCATGGCATAAACATGGCCCACAACAGAAGCGTTTTCCTTGAAGGTAAGCTGTGACGCTCCGCTCCGCACCTTTAGCCGGCCAGCAGCCATTTTCCGGGCACAGCCTCCGGATTCCGGCTTGCTGGTGCGGATTCTGGGTCTGGATCCCCTGGTGTCAAACGTAAAAGATCATAATAAGTGTGGATCCAGACCCAGCTGGCTAACGTTAAGCTAGCCTTTTACAACTGCCTGCTACAGCCCACTCATCCTCTCACACAGGCCGGGAGGAGGCGAGCGCTTCGACGCCGGCCTCCTCCCCCCAAGTCCACCCAAGACAAGACACGGGCTGAGAGTCCGGTCCAGTGGGGGAGTTTTAAACCCGAATCTGGGCTTGCAACCTAGAGCTAGCCCTGTTAGCGCCGACGTTAGCTGAGCTTGCAGTGTGAGAGCTGATGTTGCAGAGGCAGGCCTTCCTGTGTTTGCAAGGTTGCTAGCTAACACACACACACACACACACACCACACCACACAAACAACAGCATTAAACTCTGGAAAGGTGGATTGTTTGAGGTGACACGGCTGCTGTGTTTCTCCAGCTGGGATGCTAACATCCCCCTTTTATGCTCAAGCAGCTAGCAGCAGCAGGTAAGATGTGACTGGTGACACTTTTTCCATTTCACCGGTAAAATTTCAACATTTAAGGGCTGCGGGCCTAGGAAATTTAATATGCATCATTATAAACAGCACCAAAACAACTCACCTGCCTTCTGTCGAGTAAAAGTGGAGCTCACTATGTTGAATAAGTAATTGCATTACTGCCTTGCTCAGCAGCACTGTCACAGATGGAACAGTACTCTCATTTATACATCAGCTTTGACAGATCTGAAAATGAGCCAAGAACAGGAGAGTTTACCTGATTAGCTTTTATAAAATTACACGTAACCAACTGTAATAAGTAGAAATATCACAGCGCAGGTTGAGAGCATGTGTGGAGCAGTAAGAGGTGCTTCTCATCCTTAAACTGGTCAAGCTGTTCTACAGAAGTGCTACACAAGTCAAGTTCTTCCTCATGCTCCCACTAAAACACAAGAAGCCTTTTCAAAAGGCGTGAATGACAGAAAGATCTGAAATGTAGCAGTAAATGATCACGATCTGCAAATAGCTTTGATTTTTAAAGCTTGAATGTAAATGTAGGACTAGAAAAGACACCAAGCAGAAATCAGCATCACACCGAAATGAAGTTTCCATGGAAACCAGGTTAGATAAAAATCAGGAGTTTCTTAGCTGGCCTGATGCTGGGCCGTGGTCCTGCAGTTAGGAAACGGATATTTTCAGCTGCTTTAACCTGCCGTGCTGAAAACAGCATGTTCGGCTTTATGATGTGAGAAAACGAACTCTTTAAAGACTCGTACAGCTCACGTGACCGATGACTGATTACACCCAGCATGGCTTCTCCAGCACCCTGGCCAGCGTGTCTGGATGCTGGCGTCATGATGTCTGTGTCAGATGTTCCAGGGCCTGAAATTCATTGTTCAGAATGGGGGGGCAGTTTCTGCATGACATAGGGGGGCTTTCTACCCTTGTGGTCTCAGATTAATGCAGCTTCTGTTTATCGTCTCTTTCTTCTTTCCTAGTCGTCCTCAGAGATCTCTCTGCTCTCGTCTTGACCGGCTTGGTATAAAAATCTAGGGATGTACCGATACCACATTTTTACAAACCGAGTACAAGTACTTGATTTTGATACTTGCTGATTTATCGAGTACTGGTATGAGTACTAATAAATCCTGTTACAGTTCAGTGGTATGGAGTGAACCAGATGTGACGACTGAGTGGTAAAAGGTGTGATATGTAGTCCTGCAGCATCCTCTAAGGCTGGAAAGCGAATCTTCAGAAACACGGAGGATAAAGTGTTTTTGGTGGATTCGGTTCACCGCCGGGACGAAGCACCTAAATGCCCAACATAAGGTTCAGTAGAGAAGAAAATTTTAAATAAAAAGAAAGTTAAATAAAAGAAGAAGAATACTAATGGAGGTGTAACGATTCATTTTAACAACGATTCGATTCACATCCTGATTCATGGTTGCGACACGATTCATGGACGATATTAGTTTATTTAGAACGAAACGATACGAAATTATTCAGGTCATCTTTAGCCAGAACTTCATCCAGTGGGACTGAAGTAGATCCTGGGTTCTGGGAAGTTTCCCACATTCCTGTTATTTCTTGTAAGGGAATCAAGTATAAATTAAATATGGGGACAAACAAGAACTGATGCGTTCACATTTTATTAAGTTCAACAAACACTCAGGTTAATCAACAGGGGCGTAACCTTTTCTGGTGTTTTCAATAATCAACAGATTTTTAATAAAAGTACAGTAACAATATTTGAACCGTAGGTTTACTTCTGCTCTTTTATATCAACATAAAATACAACTATAAAACTCTATAGTTCATATATAAAACTATAAAAAAAGTGCCGCCAGCATCTGTTCAGGTTGAATTAAAGGTAGGTGTACCTGCTACTTCCACTGCTGTTATTCACCATAAAACATTACAAATAGAACATTAATATAAAAACTTATCTGAGGTTGCTTCAGGTTGAACGAGCTGCTGCTGTCGTTTTAATAAACTAACAGCAGGGCGCTCATATCTAACTAAAGATCAAGTCAAATACTCTTCAGTATATATCATTTTTCAGCATTTCTTCATTTTTACATCCTGGTCAACCTGAGTTCACTCTGCCACCAGCGGCACTAAAACCTCGCTCTGCTGGCACAGCGAGGTACCCGGTACCCGGGAATGCTGGGTACTGCTTAGCCAGGTTAGCTCGGTACTTCCTCCCCTCTGTTCCAGCTGTTCTCTTCGGGTGAAGGAACCACCAAACAGCGCATCCAACGCTTTCTTCTGACAAGGAGGGGACTCATTTGGAGCTACAATATAAAACATATATATGGTATTTTATATATTTAAAATTATATATATATATAAAGAAATGTATTTCAGAATACTGTCATGTTTCTCATTTCTTATTAGAGTTTTTCTCTGTCACTTTGGTGCTTTTCTCACAGCAGAATTACTAATCTAACTATTCGTTCAAAGTCCACAACGATTAGTGATGTGGTCACATCGGAGGAGAATATTTCTTTGTATTGATCAAACTTCTGTTGTACGTGTAGCTTCTGCTTTCATAGCATTTCATGGCATTATCGTTTGCTTTGGTCATATCAGTCCAAACTATACTTCCAACTGCTGCTGTAGCTGGAACGCTGCTGCTGTAGCAGGAACGCTATAGAGGGAACGCTGCTGCTGTAGCAGGAACACTGTAGCAGGAACGCTGCTGCTGTAGCAGGAACACTGTAGCAGGAACGCTGCTGCTGTAGCAGGAACGCTATAGAGGGAACGCTGCTGCTGTAGCAGGAACACTGTAGCAGGAACGCTGCTGCTGTAGCAGGAACGCTATAGAGGGAACGCTGCTGCTGTAGCAGGAACACTGTAGCAGGAACGCTGCTGCTGTAGCAGGAACACTGTAGCAGGAACGCTGCTGCTGTAGCAGGAACGCTATAGAGGGAACGCTGCTGCTGTAGCAGGAACGCTATAGAGGGAACGCTGCTGCTGTAGCATGAATGCTATAGAGGGAACGCTGCTGCTGTAGCAGGAACGCTATAGAGGGAACGCTGCTGCTGTAGCAGGAACGCTGCTGCTGTAGCAGGAACGCTATAGAGGGAACGCTGCTGCTGTAGCATGAACACTGTAGCAGGAACGCTGCTGCTGTAGCAGGAACACTGTAGCTGGAACGCTGCTGCTGTAGCAGGAACACTGTAGCTGGAACGCTGCTGCTGTAGCAGGAACACTGTAGCAGGAACGCTGCTGCTGTAGCAGGAACGCTATAGAGGGAACGCTGCTGCTGTAGGAGGAACACTGTAGCAGGAACGCTGCTGCTGTAGCAGGAACGCTATAGAGGGAACGCTGCTGCTGTAGCAGGAACACTGTAGCAGGAACGCTGCTGCTGTAGCAGGAACGCTATAGAGGGAACGCTGCTGCTGTAGCAGGAACACTGTAGCAGGAACGCTGCTGCTGTAGCAGGAACGCTATAGAGGGAACGCTGCTGCTGTAGCAGGAACACTGTAGCAGGAACGCTGCTGCTGTAGCAGGAACACTGTAGCAGGAACGCTGCTGCTGTAGCAGGAACGCTATAGAGGGAACGCTGCTGCTGTAGCAGGAACACTGTAGCAGGAACGCTGCTGCTGTAGCAGGAACGCTATAGAGGGAACGCTGCTGCTGTAGCAGGAACGCTATAGAGGGAACGCTGCTGCTGTAGCATGAATGCTATAGAGGGAACGCTGCTGCTGTAGCAGGAACGCTATAGAGGGAACGCTGCTGCTGTAGCAGGAACGCTGCTGCTGTAGCAGGAACGCTATAGAGGGAACGCTGCTGCTGTAGCATGAACACTGTAGCAGGAACGCTGCTGCTGTAGCAGGAACACTGTAGCTGGAACGCTGCTGCTGTAGCAGGAACACTGTAGCTGGAACGCTGCTGCTGTAGCAGGAACACTGTAGCAGGAACGCTGCTGCTGTAGCAGGAACACTGTAGCTGGAACGCTGCTGCTGTAGCAGGAACACTGTAGCAGGAACGCTGCTGCTGTAGCAGGAACGCTATAGAGGGAACGCTGCTGCTGTAGGAGGAACACTGTAGCAGGAACGCTGCTGCTGTAGCAGGAACACTGTAGCAGGAACGCTGCTGCTGTAGCAGGAACGCTATAGAGGGAACGCTGCTGCTGTAGCAGGAACGCTATAGAGGGAACGCTGCTGCTGTAGCAGGAACACTGTAGCAGGAACGCTGCTGCTGTAGCAGGAACACTGTAGCAGGAACGCTGCTGCTGTAGCAGGAACGCTATAGAGGGAACGCTGCTGCTGTAGCAGGAACGCTATAGAGGGAACGCTGCTGCTGTAGCAGGAACACTGTAGCTGGAATGCTGCTGCTGTAGCAGGAACACTGTAGCAGGAACGCTGCTGCTGTAGCAGGAACGCTATAGAGGGAACGCTGCTGCTGTAGCTGGAACGCTGCTGCTGTAGCAGGAACGCTATAGAGGGAACGCTGCTGCTGTAGCAGAAACGCTATAGAGGGAACGCTGCTGCTGTAGCAGGAACGCTGCTGCTGTAGCAGGAACGCTATAGAGGGAACGCTGCTGCTGTAGCATGAACACTGTAGCAGGAACGCTGCTGCTGTAGCAGGAACACTGTAGCTGGAACGCTGCTGCTGTAGCAGGAACACTGTAGCTGGAACGCTGCTGCTGTAGCAGGAACGCTGTAGCAGGAACGCTGCTGCTGTAGCAGGAACGCTATAGAGGGAACGCTGCTGCTGTAGCAGGAACACTGTAGCAGGAACGCTGCTGCTGTAGCAGGAACACTGTAGCAGGAACGCTGCTGCTGTAGCAGGAACGCTATAGAGGGAACGCTGCTGCTGTAGCAGGAACACTGTAGCAGGAACGCTGCTGCTGTAGCAGAAACGCTATAGAGGGAACGCTGCTGCTGTAGCAGGAACGCTATAGAGGGAACGCTGCTGCTGTAGCATGAACACTGTAGCAGGAACGCTGCTGCTGTAGCAGGAACACTGTAGCTGGAACGCTGCTGCTGTAGCAGGAACACTGTAGCTGGAACGCTGCTGCTGTAGCAGGAACGCTATAGAGGGAACGCTGCTGCTGTATCAGGATCACTGTAGCAGGAACGCTGCTGCTGTAGGAGGAACGCTGTAGCTGGAACGCTGCTGCTGTAGCAGGAACGCTGTAGCTGGAACGCTGCTGCTGTAGTAGGAACGTTGTAGCTGGAACGCTGCTGCTGTAGCAGGAACACTGTAGCTGGAACGCTGCTGCTGTAGCAGGAACACTGTAGCTGGAACGCTGCTGCTGTAGCAGGAACGCTATAGAGGGAACGCTGCTGCTGTAGCAGGAACACTGTAGCTGGAACGCTGCTGCTGTAGCAGGAACGCTTTAGAGGGATCGCTGCTGCTGTAGCAGGAACACTGTAGCAGGAACGCTGCTGCTGTAGCAGGAACGCTATAGAGGGAACGCTGCTGCTGTAGCAGGAACGCTATAGAGGGAACGCTGCTGCTGTAGCATGAACACTGTAGCAGGAACGCTGCTGCTGTAGCAGGAACACTGTAGCAGGAACGCTGCTGCTGTAGGAGGAACGCTGTAGCAGGAACGCTGCTGCTGTAGGAGGAACGCTGTAGCTGGAACGCTGCTGCTGTAGCAGGAACGCTGTAGCTGGAACGCTGCTGCTGTAGCAGGAACGTTGTAGCTGGAACGCTGCTGCTGTAGCAGGAACGCTGTAGCTGGAACGCTGCTGCTGTAGCAGGAACGCTGTAGCTGGAACGCTGCTGCTGTAGCAGGAACACTGTAGCTGGAACGCTGCTGCTGTAGCAGGAACACTGTAGCAGGAACGCTGCTGCTGTAGCAGGAACGCTATAGAGGGAACGCTGCTGCTGTAGCAGGAACACTGTAGCTGGAACGCTGCTGCTGTAGCAGGAACACTGTAGCAGGAACGCTGCTGCTGTAGCAGGAACGCTATAGAGGGAACGCTGCTGCTGTAGCAGGAACACTGTAGCAGCAACGCTGCTGCTGTAGCAGGAACGCTATAGAGGGAACGCTGCTGCTGTAGCAGGAACACTGTAGCAGGAACGCTGTAGCAGGAACGCTGCTGCTGTAGCAGGAACACTGTAGCAGGAACACTGTAGCAGGCACGCTGCTGCTGTAGCAGGAATACTGTAGCTGGAACGCTGCTGCTGTAGAAGGAACACTGTAGCAGGAACGCTGCTGCTGTAGCAGGAACGCTGTAGCTGGAACGCTGCTGCTGTAGCAGGAACACTGTAGCTGGAACGCTGCTGCTGTAGCAGGAACACTGTAGCAGGAACGCTGCTGCTGTAGCAGGAACGCTATAGAGGGAACGCTGCTGCTGTAGCAGGAACACTGTAGCTGGAACGCTGCTGCTGTAGCAGGAACACTGTAGCAGGAACGCTGCTGCTGTAGCAGGAACGCTATAGAGGGAACGCTGCTGCTGTAGCAGGAACACTGTAGCAGCAACGCTGCTGCTGTAGCAGGAACGCTATAGAGGGAACGCTGCTGCTGTAGCAGGAACACTGTAGCTGGAACGCTGCTGCTGTAGCAGGAACACTGTAGCAGGAACCCTGCTGCTGTAGCAGGATCGCTGCTGCTGTAGCAGGAACGCTATAGAGGGAACGCTGCTGCTGTAGCATGAACACTGTAGCAGGAACGCTGCTGCTGTAGCAGGAACACTGTAGCTGGAATGCTGCTGCTGTAGCAGGAACGCTGTAGCTGGAACGCTGCTGCTGTAGCAGGAACGCTATAGAGGGAACGCTGCTGCTGTAGCTGGAACGCTGCTGCTGTAGCAGGAACGCTATAGAGGGAACGCTGCTGCTGTAGCAGGAACGCTATAGAGGGAACGCTGCTGCTGTAGCAGGAACACTGTAGCTGGAATGCTGCTGCTGTAGCAGGAACACTGTAGCAGGAACGCTGCTGCTGTAGCAGGAACGCTATAGAATAGAATAGAATAGAATAGAAGTACTTTATTCATCCCAAGCTGGGAAATTTAGGTGTTGCAGCGGTACAGTCATTTAGCAGTTGTGCTTCTTAAGGTAGCAAAAAAAAAAATGAAAAACAGTATAAAAATTTCAATATTTACAAGACTTATACAATTAGGTATTTAGCTATACACAGTAAGAGTGAGAATAGCCAGCGAATAATATAGTCCAGTGCAATGATTAGTAGTGAAGATGAGGAGTTTAACTGTGCACGGTTGATCCAGTCAGTGCAAAGATTCACCAGTTACAACAGTCACTCATATTGTTATCTCTGAGACCATGATGATGAGTTAAACAGTCTTATTGCGTGTGGCAGGAAAGATTTCCTGAAGCGGTCCTTGAGACAGCGAAGCTGTCTGAGCCTTTTGGAAAAGGAGCTCCGCTGTCTGTCCAGCACAGGGTGGAGAGGGTGGTCCGGGTTATCCAAGATAGATAACAGTTTGTTCAGTGTCCTCCTCTCCATCACTGCTTCTAAAGTGTCCTGTCTGCAGCCAATGACAGAGCCAGCCTTCCTGATCAGTTTGTTCAGTCTGTTGGTGTCACTGGCTGCAATGCTGCCCCCCCAGCAGACCACAGATGAGAACAGGGCACCGGCCACAACAGACTGGTAAAAGATTTCCAGCATCTTGCTGCACACGTTGAACGACCGCAGCTTCCTCAGGAAGTAGAGTCTGCTGCAGGCCTTCTTGTACACAGCTGTGCTGTTGGTCTTCCAGCTCAGTCTGTTATCAATAGTCACTCCCAGGTATTTATATTCCTCAACCGTGTCCACATCACTACCCAGGATGCAGAGGGGCTGTGGAGCTGATCCCTTCTTCCTGAAGTCTAACACCATCTCTTTGGTCTTGTCCACATTAAGCAGCAGGTGATTCTTACCCGCCCACTCCACAAATCCGTCCACCAGCCCCCTGTACTCCTCCTCCCGTCCACCACTTATACACCCAACAACTGCAGAGTCGTCAGAATATTTCTGAAGGTGACATGACTCTGAGTTGTACTGAAAGTCTGTGGTGTATAAGGTGAACAGGAATGGAGAGAGCACAGTGCCCTGCGGGGCTCCTACATCACTCATCACCACATCAGACAGGACACCGCCCAGCCGGACAAACTGCGGCCTGTCCGTCAGGTAATCAGCGATCCAGGAGACAGAGGACCCGCCGACACCCATCAGCCGCAGCTTCCCACTCAGTAAAGAAGGCTGGATGGTGTTGAAGGCACTGGAGAAGTCAAAGAATGTGACTCTCACAATGCCTCCACTACCATCCAGGTGCGAGTGAGCTCGCTGCAGCAGATAGATGACAGCATCATCCACCCCCACACGTGGCCGGTAGGCAAACTGCAGAGGGTCGAGAGAAGGTTTCACCAGCGGCCTCAGGTGGGCCAACACCAGCCTCTCCAGCACCTTCATCACATGTGATGTAAGGGCAACTGGACGGTAATCACTGAGGCCAGATGGAGATGACTTCTTAGGAACAGGAACCAGGCAGGAGGTCTTCCAAAGTTGTGGCACCTTCTCCAGGCTGAGGCTCAGATTGAAGAGGTGCTGGAGAACTACAGACAGCTGGCTGGCACAGGTCCTCAGTATCCTGGGGCTGATACCGTCCGGGCCAGCAGCCTTGTGTCTGTTCACTCTCTCCAGCTGTCTCCTCACCTGCCAGGCTGTTACAGTCAAGCCAGGGGAAGGGGTTGGGGCAGGGGGAGGTGTTATGGGTTGAAGTCCAGTCTGATCCAGTGGGCTCACTGTGGGGGGGGGAGGGGAGAGCAGTGGAGCAGTTGGAAGAGGGGGGAGGTGTGGGATGGCTGGGGTAGGGGCAGAGGAGACAGGGGGAGTCTGAGAGCTAAACCTGTTGAAAAAGGTGTTAAGCTCGTTAGCTCTCTCCCTATTACCATCAGTCAGTCTGCCTCTCCCCCCACATCCTGTGATCTCCTTCATTCCAGACCACACCTCCCTCATGTTGTTCTTCTGGAGTTTGGCCTCCAGCTTCCTCTTGTAAGAGTCCTTACACTCCCTCAACTTGTCCCTCAGTTGGTGCTGCACCCTCCTCAGCTCCTCCCTGTCTCCAGACCTGAAGGCTCTCTTCTTCTTGTTGAGTAGGGTCTTCAGGTCGCTAGTGATCCACGGCTTGTTGTTTGGGAAGCATCTAACAGTCCTGGAGGGCATGACAGTGTCCTCACAGAATTTGATGTATTCCGTGATGCTGTCCGTCATATTGTTGATGTCCTCCCCATGAGGCAGGCGGAGTGCATCCCAGTCTGTGCAGTCAAAGCAGTCCTGCAGGGCCTCCTCAGCCTCCTGTGTCCACCTCCTCACTCTCCTTGTGGGCACAGGCTGCCGCCGGACAATAGGCACATACTTTGGTGAAAGCAGAACCAGGTTGTGATCTGATCTGCCAAGGGGGGGAAGGGCGGTTGCACTGTATGCTCCCTGTGCGTTTGCATACAGTAGGTCCAGAGTTTTATTGTCCCGAGTGGAGCAGTCCACATACTGAGTGAAGTCAGTCAGTGTTCTGTCCATGCTAGCATGATTAAAGTCCCCTGTGATTACCATGAAGGCATTTGGTTGCTGCGTCTGCAACCGGGAGACGACGGAGCTGATGACGTCAGCGGCGGCCTCCGCATCAGCTGATGGGGGAATGTAAACAGTTAACACAATGGCTGATGTAAACTCTCTTGGCAAGTAATACGGCCGTAGCCCAACAGCCAGCAGTTCCACGTTTGGGTTGCAGAGACGTTCCTTGACACGGACGTGTCCGGGATTGCACCAACGTTCATTCACATAAAGCACAATCCCGCCTCCCTTCTTCTTACCGCTGTCTGTCACGTCTCTGTCCGCCCGCACGGTCACAAAGCCGGGTATAGCAACGCTGTGGTCCGGAATATGTGAGTGCACCCACGGTACTCCCTCTGTGTTTTAATCAGCGCCGCCAGCTCGTCCATCTTGTTCGCCAGAGAGCGCACATTCCCCATTATGATGGCAGGAACAGCAGGCTTGTATCTCCACTTCCTTGCCTTCACCCTCACTCCGGCTCTGCATCCCCGGCGTCTCCTCCGTAGCTCCTTCGGGATATCGTGCCTGACCCCCGGCGACAGTACAGGTTTACTCAGCGCTAACAGCTGGTCGCGAGAGTAAACAATGGGCCTGCCACTGTGAGCGTTGCTCCGGGTTACGAGGAGTAACGAGAGCAGCAATAAAAGTGAAAAGAAGAACTTGGAGCATACAAAAACCATTGCTGTTCCGTTGCAATAAATAATAAACACAGCGAAAAACCAAAGGAAAGATAAAATAAATACTAAATAAATACTAAATAACAGTAAAAGCACCCGCAGAACTGGAGCTGCTGCAACAGGCGTCCGACCAGGACGGAGGCGCCAACATGAATGGAGGGAACGCTGCTGCTGTAGCAGGAACGCTATAGAGGGAACGCTGCTGCTGTAGCAGGAACACTGTAGCAGGAACGCTGCTGCTGTAGCATGAATGCTATAGAGGGAACGCTGCTGCTGTAGCAGGAACGCTATAGAGGGAACGCTGCTGCTGTAGCAGGAACGCTGCTGCTGTAGCAGGAACGCTATAGAGGGAACGCTGCTGCTGTAGCATGAACACTGTAGCAGGAACGCTGCTGCTGTAGCAGGAACACTGTAGCTGGAACGCTGCTGCTGTAGCAGGAACACTGTAGCTGGAACGCTGCTGCTGTAGCAGGAACGCTGTAGCAGGAACGCTGCTGCTGTAGCAGGAACGCTATAGAGGGAACGCTGCTGCTGTAGCAGGAACACTGTAGCAGGAACGCTGCTGCTGTAGCAGGAACACTGTAGCAGGAACGCTGCTGCTGTAGCAGGAACGCTATAGAGGGAACGCTGCTGCTGTAGCAGGAACACTGTAGCAGGAACGCTGCTGCTGTAGCAGGAACACTGTAGCAGGAACGCTGCTGCTGTAGCAGGAACGCTATAGAGGGAACGCTGCTGCTGTAGCAGGAACGCTATAGAGGGAACGCTGCTGCTGTAGCATGAACACTGTAGCAGGAACGCTGCTGCTGTAGCAGGAACACTGTAGCAGGAACGCTGCTGCTGTAGCAGGAACGCTGTAGCTGGAACGCTGCTGCTGTAGCAGGAACGTTGTAGCTGGAACGCTGCTGCTGTAGCAGGAACGTTGTAGCTGGAACGCTGCTGCTGTAGCAGGAACGCTATAGAGGGAACGCTGCTGCTGTAGCAGGAACACTGTAGCTGGAACGCTGCTGCTGTAGCAGGAACGCTTTAGAGGGATCGCTGCTGCTGTAGCAGGAACACTGTAGCAGGAACGCTGCTGCTGTAGCAGGAACACTGTAGCAGGAACGCTGTAGCAGGAACGCTGCTGCTGTAGCAGGAACACAGTAGCAGGAACACTGTAGCAGGCACGCTGCTGCTGTAGCAGGAACACTGTAGCAGGAACGCTGCTGCTGTAGCAGGAACGCTGTAGCTGGAACGCTGCTGCTGTAGCAGGAACACTGTAGCTGGAACGCTGCTGCTGTAGCAGGAACACTGTAGCAGGAACGCTGCTGCTGTAGCAGGAACGCTATAGAGGGAACGCTGCTGCTGTAGCAGGAACACTGTAGCTGGAACGCTGCTGCTGTAGCAGGAACACTGTAGCAGGAACGCTGCTGCTGTAGCAGGAACGCTATAGAGGGAACGCTGCTGCTGTAGCAGGAACACTGTAGCAGCAACGCTGCTGCTGTAGCAGGAACGCTATAGAGGGAACGCTGCTGCTGTAGCAGGAACACTGTAGCTGGAACGCTGCTGCTGTAGCAGGAACACTGTAGCAGGAACCCTGCTGCTGTAGCAGGATCGCTGCTGCTGTAGCAGGAACGCTATAGAGGGAACGCTGCTGCTGTAGCATGAACACTGTAGCAGGAACGCTGCTGCTGTAGCAGGAACACTGTAGCTGGAACGCTGCTGCTGTAGCAGGAACGCTGTAGCTGGAACGCTGCTGCTGTAGCAGGAACGCTATAGAGGGAACGCTGCTGCTGTAGCTGGAACGCTGCTGCTGTAGCAGGAACGCTATAGAGGGAACGCTGCTGCTGTAGCAGGAACGCTATAGAGGGAACGCTGCTGCTGTAGCAGGAACACTGTAGCTGGAATGCTGCTGCTGTAGCAGGAACACTGTAGCAGGAACGCTGCTGCTGTAGCAGGAACGCTATAGAGGGAACGCTGCTGCTGTAGCAGGAACGCTATAGAGGGAACGCTGCTGCTGTAGCAGGAACACTGTAGCAGGAACGCTGCTGCTGTAGCATGAATGCTATAGAGGGAACGCTGCTGCTGTAGCAGGAACGCTATAGAGGGAACGCTGCTGCTGTAGCAGGAACGCTGCTGCTGTAGCAGGAACGCTATAGAGGGAACGCTGCTGCTGTAGCATGAACACTGTAGCAGGAACGCTGCTGCTGTAGCAGGAACACTGTAGCTGGAACGCTGCTGCTGTAGCAGGAACACTGTAGCTGGAACGCTGCTGCTGTAGCAGGAACGCTATAGAGGGAACGCTGCTGCTGTAGCAGGAACACTGTAGCAGGAACGCTGCTGCTGTAGCAGGAACACTGTAGCAGGAACGCTGCTGCTGTAGCAGGAACGCTATAGAGGGAACGCTGCTGCTGTAGCAGGAACACTGTAGCAGGAACGCTGCTGCTGTAGCAGGAACACTGTAGCAGGAACGCTGCTGCTGTAGCAGAAACGCTATAGAGGGAACGCTGCTGCTGTAGCAGGAACGCTATAGAGGGAACGCTGCTGCTGTAGCATGAACACTGTAGCAGGAACGCTGCTGCTGTAGCAGGAACACTGTAGCTGGAACGCTGCTGCTGTAGCAGGAACACTGTAGCTGGAACGCTGCTGCTGTAGCAGGAACACTATAGAGGGAACGCTGCTGCTGTATCAGGATCACTGTAGCAGGAACGCTGCTGCTGTAGGAGGAACGCTGTAGCTGGAACGCTGCTGCTGTAGCAGGAACGCTGTAGCTGGAACGCTGCTGCTGTAGTAGGAACGTTGTAGCTGGAACGCTGCTGCTGTAGCAGGAACACTGTAGCTGGAACGCTGCTGCTGTAGCAGGAACACTGTAGCTGGAACGCTGCTGCTGTAGCAGGAACGCTATAGAGGGAACGCTGCTGCTGTAGCAGGAACACTGTAGCTGGAACGCTGCTGCTGTAGCAGGAACGCTTTAGAGGGATCGCTGCTGCTGTAGCAGGAACACTGTAGCAGGAACGCTGCTGCTGTAGCAGGAACGCTATAGAGGGAACGCTGCTGCTGTAGCAGGAACGCTATAGAGGGAACGCTGCTGCTGTAGCATGAACACTGTAGCAGGAACGCTGCTGCTGTAGCAGGAACACTGTAGCAGGAACGCTGCTGCTGTAGGAGGAACGCTGTAGCAGGAACGCTGCTGCTGTAGGAGGAACGCTGTAGCTGGAACGCTGTAGCAGGAACGCTGCTGCTGTAGCAGGAACACTGTAGCAGGAACACTGTAGCAGGAACGCTGCTGCTGTAGCAGGAACGCTGTAGAGGGAACGCTGCTGCTGTAGCAGGAACACTGTAGCAGCAACGCTGCTGCTGTAGCAGGAACGCTATAGAGGGAACGCTGCTGCTGTAGCAGGAACACTGTAGCAGGAACGCTGTAGCAGGAACGCTGCTGCTGTAGCAGGAACACTGTAGCAGGAACACTGTAGCAGGCACGCTGCTGCTGTAGCAGGAATACTGTAGCTGGAACGCTGCTGCTGTAGCAGGAACACTGTAGCAGGAACGCTGCTGCTGTAGCAGGAACGCTGTAGCTGGAACGCTGCTGCTGTAGCAGGAACGCTGTAGCTGGAACGCTGCTGCTGTAGCAGGAACACTGTAGCAGGAACGCTGCTGCTGTAGCAGGAACGCTATAGAGGGAACGCTGCTGCTGTAGCAGGAACGCTGTAGCTGGAACGCTGCTGCTGTAGCAGGAACACTGTAGCAGGAACGCTGCTGCTGTAGCAGGAACGCTTTAGAGGGAACGCTGCTGCTGTAGCAGGAACACTGTAGCAGCAACGCTGCTGCTGTAGCAGGAACGCTATAGAGGGAACGCTGCTGCTGTAGCAGGAACACTGTAGCTGGAACGCTGCTGCTGTAGCAGGAACACTGTAGCAGGAACCCTGCTGCTGTAGCAGGATCGCTGCTGCTGTAGCAGGAACGCTATAGAGGGAACGCTGCTGCTGTAGCATGAACACTGTAGCAGGAACGCTGCTGCTGTAGCAGGAACACTGTAGCTGGAACGCTGCTGCTGTAGCAGGAACGCTGTAGCTGGAACGCTGCTGCTGTAGCAAGAACGCTATAGAGGGAACGCTGCTGCTGTAGCTGGAACGCTGCTGCTGTAGCAGGAACGCTATAGAGGGAACGCTGCTGCTGTAGCAGGAACGCTATAGAGGGAACGCTGCTGCTGTAGCAGGAACACTGTAGCTGGAATGCTGCTGCTGTAGCAGGAACACTGTAGCAGGAACGCTGCTGCTGTAGCAGGAACGCTATAGAGGGAACGCTGCTGCTGTAGCAGGAACGCTATAGAGGGAACGCTGCTGCTGTAGCAGGAACACTGTAGCAGGAACGCTGCTGCTGTAGCATGAATGCTATAGAGGGAACGCTGCTGCTGTAGCAGGAACGCTATAGAGGGAACGCTGCTGCTGTAGCAGGAACGCTGCTGCTGTAGCAGGAACGCTATAGAGGGAACGCTGCTGCTGTAGCATGAACACTGTAGCAGGAACGCTGCTGCTGTAGCAGGAACACTGTAGCTGGAACGCTGCTGCTGTAGCAGGAACACTGTAGCTGGAACGCTGCTGCTGTAGCAGGAACGCTGTAGCAGGAACGCTGCTGCTGTAGCAGGAACGCTATAGAGGGAACGCTGCTGCTGTAGCAGGAACACTGTAGCAGGAACGCTGCTGCTGTAGCAGGAACACTGTAGCAGGAACGCTGCTGCTGTAGCAGGAACGCTATAGAGGGAACGCTGCTGCTGTCGCAGGAACACTGTAGCAGGAACGCTGCTGCTGTAGCAGGAACACTGTAGCAGGAACGCTGCTGCTGTAGCAGAAACGCTATAGAGGGAACGCTGCTGCTGTAGCAGGAACGCTATAGAGGGAACGCTGCTGCTGTAGCATGAACACTGTAGCAGGAACGCTGCTGCTGTAGCAGGAACACTGTAGCTGGAACGCTGCTGCTGTAGCAGGAACACTGTAGCTGGAACACTATAGAGGGAACGCTGCTGCTGTATCAGGATCACTGTAGCAGGAACGCTGCTGCTGTAGGAGGAACGCTGTAGCTGGAACGCTGCTGCTGTAGCAGGAACGCTGTAGCTGGAACGCTGCTGCTGTTGTAGGAACGTTGTAGCTGGAACGCTGCTGCTGTAGCAGGAACACTGTAGCTGGAACGCTGCTGCTGTAGCAGGAACACTGTAGCTGGAACGCTGCTGCTGTAGCAGGAACGCTATAGAGGGAACGCTGCTGCTGTAGCAGGAACACTGTAGCTGGAACGCTGCTGCTGTAGCAGGAACGCTTTAGAGGGATCGCTGCTGCTGTAGCAGGAACACTGTAGCAGGAACGCTGCTGCTGTAGCAGGAACGCTATAGAGGGAACGCTGCTGCTGTAGCAGGAACGCTATAGAGGGAACGCTGCTGCTGTAGCATGAACACTGTAGCAGGAACGCTGCTGCTGTAGCAGGAACACTGTAGCAGGAACGCTGCTGCTGTAGGAGGAACGCTGTAGCAGGAACGCTGCTGCTGTAGGAGGAACGCTGTAGCTGGAACGCTGTAGCAGGAACGCTGCTGCTGTAGCAGGAACACTGTAGCAGGAACACTGTAGCAGGAACGCTGCTGCTGTAGCAGGAACGCTATAGAGGGAACGCTGCTGCTGTAGCAGGAACACTGTAGCAGCAACGCTGCTGCTGTAGCAGGAACGCTATAGAGGGAACGCTGCTGCTGTAGCAGGAACACTGTAGCAGGAACGCTGTAGCAGGAACGCTGCTGCTGTAGCAGGAACACTGTAGCAGGAACACTGTAGCAGGCACGCTGCTGCTGTAGCAGGAATACTGTAGCTGGAACGCTGCTGCTGTAGCAGGAACACTGTAGCAGGAACGCTGCTGCTGTAGCAGGAACGCTGTAGCTGGAACGCTGCTGCTGTAGCAGGAACACTGTAGCTGGAACGCTGCTGCTGTAGCAGGAACACTGTAGCAGGAACGCTGCTGCTGTAGCAGGAACGCTATAGAGGGAACGCTGCTGCTGTAGCAGGAACACTGTAGCTGGAACGCTGCTGCTGTAGCAGGAACACTGTAGCAGGAACGCTGCTGCTGTAGCAGGAACGCTATAGAGGGAACGCTGCTGCTGTAGCAGGAACACTGTAGCAGCAACGCTGCTGCTGTAGCAGGAACGCTATAGAGGGAACGCTGCTGCTGTAGCAGGAACACTGTAGCTGGAACGCTGCTGCTGTAGCAGGAACACTGTAGCAGGAACCCTGCTGCTGTAGCAGGATCGCTGCTGCTGTAGCAGGAACGCTATAGAGGGAACGCTGCTGCTGTAGCAGGAACACTGTAGCAGGAACGCTGCTGCTGTAGCAGGAACGCTGTAGCTGGAACGCTGCTGCTGTAGCAGGAACGCTGTAGCTGGAACGCTGCTGCTGTAGCAGGAACGCTGTAGCTGGAACGCTGCTGCTGTAGCAGGAACACTGTAGCTGGAACGCTGCTGCTGTAGCAGGAACGCTATAGAGGGAACGCTGCTGCTGTAGCAGGAACACTGTAGCTGGAACGCTGCTGCTGTAACAGGAACACTGTAGCAGGAACGCTGCTGCTGTAGCAGGAACGCTGTAGCAGGAACGCTGCTGCTGTAGCAGGAACACTGTAGCTGGAACGCTGCTGCTGTAGCAGGAACACTGTAGCAGGAACGCTGTAGCTGGAACGCTGCTGCTGTAGCAGGAACACTGTAGCTGGAACGCTGCTGCTGTAGCAGGAACGCTGTAGCTGGAACGCTGCTGCTGTAGCAGGAACGCTATAGAGGGAACGCTGCTGCTGTAGCAGGAACGGTGTAGCTGGAACGCTGCTGCTGTAGCAGGAACACTGTAGCAGGAACGCTGCTGCTGTAGCAGGAACGCTGTAGCAGGAACGCTGCTGCTGTAGCAGGAACACTGTAGCAGGAACGCTGTAGCAGGAACACTGTAGCAGGAACACTGTAGCTGGAACGCTGCTGCTGTAGCAGGAACACTGTAGCTGGAACGCGACTTATTTAAAACTTCTCTGTTTTTGCAATAGCCAAAACGCTTCCACACACACGCACCGCAGTGGTGGCTGGAGAATTTCTGGCTCGGTGGCGTCTCCTCCGCCGTCCGCCGTGCTGTGTGGTTGTCCGCTCTGCTGGCGCTTGGTTATGACGTCAACGACAGGAAGACTGAATCAAGTCACGTTCAACGTCTTCATCTATTAAAGTGCAAAAAGAAATCACATCTAAATAGAATCGACCGTGCTTCAATCCAATGTGTCTTAATATCGATAGAATCGATTGATTACCTTTTAAAACAATGCTGGATTGATGTCGTTTTCATTAACTGGCCGAGCACAGATTGATGTGGATGTTTCAAAGGAATGTCGATGGATAGATGGATGTACTAGATGAATCGTTACACTCCTACTAATAATCCTTGTGATTACCATTTAAATCACGGTAGTTATAAAACCTGGATCATCTTCAGGTCCGATAGTATTTTTAACCCCAGAACTGATCCAGTGAACAGGCCGGAGGTTTACACATGCTGGGATGAACTTCTCGGCCTCAGTCACTGAAACTGGAGTCGTCCTGATGGGTGATGCGAAGTCTGGGGGGTACAGGAGAGTCCTGTCATCATCTTGTAAAGGATGGACATCAGTTTTGTCTGTTCCTTCCTCTGGTCGAGCACCGCCACGAGTGGTCTTCATAAACTCTGAATGAATGATCTGGATATCGTAGCGAACCTCTCCTCCAAGTCTCCCGGACCAGCCCTTCCCTTCTGAAAGCAGAGGATAACAAGTCAGGACTTTAGTTTGAGGGCTGCGCTGCGTTGGTGAGCCCGGTCCAGTTCGGGAGCAGAAGAAAAGATTTCCTCACGGACTCTTACAGAAGTTTTGAAAAGACCGGCGTAGGTTGTGGACCTTCAGCTCCCTCGGGGATCTTGATCAGCCGAATGGTGCAGCGTCTGCTTCTCCCCTCCAGGTCGGTTAGCTTAGCCTTTATTCCAGAGGTCTTTATCATTATGTAATCACAATGAAATTATAATGAGTCTCTCAGCTTAAGCACACATGAATAAGAAAATTAAAAAATAACAGGCACATAAATAAGCAAAAAATAAAGATATAAATATATAAAAGACATAAGAACGCCTCTATATTCAACATCAGTAAATGTTTATTATCACAACTGCTGCACAAAAACAGTGTTTCTATATTTATTGTTCAAGTTTTATCACTAATGCAGTGAAAATGAGAGGAAATGTGAATATTTGCTATATAAGGGGATTTCAGTGTGATCCCCTAAATTTTCTGCTTGCGCTCCTAAAAGGCCCCCAGCGCTACCCGAGGACCCGGAAGATCTGGGTCATTACCGACATCGCTGACACCAGCACCGCTACCATCGCTGATCTTTTCTCCTGGTGTTGTTCCCTTCAGACGATGCACGGATAGATCTATTAACCAGCAGCCCGTGCACGGATGGGCTTACCGGTGGGAAGTGTCGGGTTTTATATCATGTAAACGTTCCCTGCATGTTATCACACACAGCTGTAACTGTATGCTTGAATTTCTCGCATTGTAAGAGCTAGGTTTGCGGGAATTGATTATATTATTCACGGTTCCTACAGTCCTGCAGGGAATTTCAGGCCATGTTCACATCTCTATACTTACTAGTGCTCATGGAAGAATCTATCACATTCAGACGTGCTGAAGTTGGTCGATTAGCTTTGCTCTGCTGTGGAAAAGACAGAAGTCAGAGTGGACAGAGATCTGCTTTGTCTCTGAGTCAGAACTGCAGATACAGTTCAGACTTAAATGTTCATTTTCAATGTTGGCGATTTTATTCTCGTCAAGGTGTTGTTAGCTTCTCCTAAAAACCTGCTAGTGTGTTGGATTATATTTGTTCCACCTGTCTGCAGACATGATGTTTCTCAGCTGTCAGATTGTGAGGCTAAAATGATGTAAAATGAACGTATCAATAGATATAGCAGCATAAAGGCCGACCAGAACAACAGAAACTATTTCCATGTTTCCACTTTTTCCTCATTTCCAGTTATTCCTGCTACTATTTACCTGCTATCCTCACTAAACCAACTCCAGCTCAGCTGCTTTGTGGCGCCACCGTGCATCAGAAACGTCTTCTTGGCTTTATTCCAGCCATAGAGGAGCTTTATTTTTCTTCTTTTCACACACACATAGAACTTTCTGCTCACTGGTTGATCTTTGGCTGCTCCTGATTGGACGTTACCGTCAATCTAAGCTCTCTGATTGGTGGAAAGTCTGACAGGAAGTGGCTTCATCATCATGTCCAGGTCTAAATAGAGGTCTCTTAGCAACATAGTAGTGATGGTGATGTTTTTATGGTGAAATGTGATAAATAATGCTGTTATCATGGATCATTGTGGATTTACCAGATAGAGTCTCTGAATAAAACTACATCTAGTGGCTGGATTGTAAACAACCTGGACGGGATAGAAATGCTGGAAAACTTCTGTAGATCATCTAAAGGGTAAAATATCCATCACATTTACCCCACAGAGCTACACACCACCGCTCCTGGTGGTGGAGGAGGTGGAGCTCAGAGACCTGCTGGAGGTTTAAGGGTTAATCATCATTGGACCTGCGCTGAGCGTCCTCTGTAACATGGGAGGTTTGGTTGGTTTGGATTGTCAGTAGGCCTGTCAGAATTTAAACGTAACGTGAGATTTAAATCTTTATTCAGTTTCTAAAATGTCTGTTTGGATAAAGTCTTGTCTGCGTAGTTAGAGCTGTAGACCAAAAAGAAAACATCTGCCAAGAATGTGTCTGGTGAGAAACACATCATCACACCCCCACAAACCCGATGAGCGTCCTAGAGCTCAGTAGGAATTTAAATGCCCCGTCTCTGTTCATCATGGAGTGTGTTGTGATTTAGGAAGCGTGGACATGAAGCCTGCAGAGCGAGGGGTTGACCTGTTGGCTGGAAGAGACGGGAACGGCTGAACAAACTCAGGCTCCAGAAGCAAAGTCCAGACTGGGAGTTTGTTTTTAGGATGTTTTTTTGCCATTTTTAAAGTAACTGAAATGAATGATTTAGCAAAAATAAGCATCAGTGTTTTCTTTTCCATGACGATGAGTTTTTGTCTCCAGCGTCTGCAAACCCACCACCTCAGCTGCAGGCAGGATGCCGGTGGTATTTAGAGGCCTGTGAGGAGCTGAGAATTTGGTTTTGTAGGACAAAGAAGGCTTTTAAGGGCTTTATTTTAGCCACATGTATGTTTGAACTCTTGCAGGATTGAGGTCTAAGTACTGTTTACCTGCCGGGCTTGCAGCCAGGTGGAAAACGTGCACTAACGTGATGGAGGTTGGAGAGTTGAGGCTCAGGCTGCAGAGGTTACCGCTCCGTGACCTGCATGTGTTTCCCTGCAGGGATGATTCTGCTGAACGTTGTGTTTGTCTCACATCCACTTTCTAAAAGGAAAAAACAAAAACTTTTGTCTTTTTTTTTTTTAGGAGGAAATGGAAGGTTGGGTGTTTGTGGCAGGCCTCGACCCCAGCTGGCAGATGTTAGGCTTCTCATCCGTTCAGTTGACATATTTGTTGTTTTCGTCTGCGACTTAATCTGCCAGTAGTGTCAAAAAATTGATTCTCAGATACTAATCGATTCTAAAATTTTATATCTAGTTAGATATTAATTAGCACGGGTATCGATACTTAAATGCCACTGTGGCGTCTGCTGGTTCGTGGAAAAAAAACATCTGTCGCTATCCATTTTATACAGGCACTGCAGCGGGCAGCCCGCCCTACAGCTTCTCCCTGGAGGACCCATTGTTTGCAGTGGAGCAAACTTAGCAACTAGCAAGTTTTTAGACCTCTTTAGCAGCACTTTAAAGAAAAAAAGTGACTAGCACCAATTCGGAGACGTTTTCTGGTGTTATTGGAGACTTTGAAACATTTATTGTTTACAATTCTCGTAGATTATCCCGCAGACCCCGTCCCTGTCCCTGTCCCCGTCCCTGTCCTACAGCGCTCACAAGAGGCTCGTGTTCGAGCTGCCGGAAGAGAAGTAGACTAGACCAGTGATTCCCAACCCTGGTCCTCAAGGCACACTATCCTGCAGGTCTCAGACGTCTAAGACCTGCAGGATAGTGTGCCTTGAGGACCAGGGATGGGAGTCACTGGTCTAGACGTTGTCGTCTGCTCCATAACCAGCCTGAAAATAAATAGCACAAAGCTGCTACTGGCTGATCAAACCCTGGCTTACTGTCAGATATTAATGTAGACTGTTTAGAAAAACCTTTAAAAAGCTCATCTTTTTATGTTTTAATGAATCTAGTTTAAAAGTAGTTAGTCTTAACTAGTTTGTTCCTTCTATTTACTTGGTCTGGTCTCAAGCATTGTAAAGAAAAGGACACTGATGTAAATAAGTACACTAACTAGTTGTTGAAATGGTTTTTTAGTTTTTATTTTTTGCACCATAGTGAGCAAACAGCTTGACAACACTGTTGCACAAACTAATAGAGCTTTAAAATTATGCATTTATTTTAAGCTATTAATGTAATTTCTTATATTTATTAATATATTTTTGTTGTACTGCTAATATTGTGTTGTTATTTTTCTGGTGTTCTGACTTTGATTAAAGGAATAATAATTTTTCCCCTCTATAGTATCGAAAATATTATTGAATATCGAGCACCATCCTTAGAATCGGTATCAGGTTTGAAATTTTAGTATCATGACATCCTGCTCTGCACAAGCTAATAGTTTAAAAATATTACACTGTTAATGTCTTTTCTGTATTTATATATTTTTAAATCTATTTTTGTTGTGTTTGAATGGTGTGATTTTTGTGGTGCTTTGATTTTGATTAAAAGAATATATTTTTCCCCCTTTATAGTATTGAGTATAGTATTGAGTATCGAGCATCATTCTTAGTATCAGTATTGAGTTTAAAGTGTTAGTATCATGACAACCCTATCTGCCATTATCCTCTTTTTTATATCTTTATCCAACAAGGAACCTCTGAAGTACATAAACAAAACAGAAGGATAATAAGATGCTTCAAGTCAAATTCTGCTTACATACATGAACTATTGATCCCCAAGTTAGAAAATTTTAGCATCTATATGCTTACATTTCCCCTTGAAGGTACAGCAGCGTATTATCCAGATGTTTACAGTGAGCTATCCTCTCAGAAAACGTTATGAACCTGAAAGTTCCTGAGAAAAATAAGAACAAATTCTAGATGAGAACGAAGGACTCCGATCAGGAATTTTAGGGCTAATTGCTGGAAGCAGGATCAGCCAAACACATGGCGCATTAAAACCTTTGACCTCTAATTTTCTTGACTAATGCTCTATTTTTAACCTTTTCTAAGAGTTCGATTGTGAGATGAGAAGCTATCGTGATTTGACAGCTGCAGATTGATCATGCTACACAACGTGTGCATCACAGCAGCCGTGGTGACCCTGAAGGCAGCGTTTTCTAATGCAGCGACATTGAATGCAGCATCATCGTGTCCTCTGTTTCGCTGGGACCTTTATTCTGTAAGAGAAATAATCTAAAATACTGTGTGTACAGTGTTAGTTGGCATCCTTATATGCTATTTAGCCGTGTGCTAGTTACTGGTCTGTGTCAAGGTTCAGAGTTAGGTGTGTTTTTAACAACCAACCAACCCTAGCTGTCTAATATAGGCACTACATCCACGCTGAAAGTCTGCAGCACAGAGGGCCTCGAGGGCCGGAGTCCTGCTGGGTCTCCTCTTCACCAACATCTAAATAAACTGAAGGACACAGAAATGCACCACTGTGTGGTTGTAATGTGGTTGTGATCTAACCTGGATGAAAGATCTTTAGCTTGAAATTAGCTTTAGATGTGAGTCATAATGATCATCTTTGCCTTCTGATTGAACTGACCACCGGTTAAATTATTTAGGATGAACATCGTCTATGATTGATATGTAAACGTCTGGTCGACCGACCCTCATGTCAGAGTTTATTTGGTTTTCTGTAATTTACTGAAAACATGTATTTTATGTGAATTAAACGTTCTCTGATGTGAGTTTTAGCTGCCGAAGAGTAATTATACAGGAATAAAATAAAGTGCTGTTGGCTGCAGTGACATGAGCACATTTCTATTATTTAATCCATGTTGCTTTTGCAGATTCCCACTTCCTGATTATTCCAGTGTTTCTCTGTCATGTCAGAGAAATGATCAGCACTGACCGCTAGCTTCATCTAAGTGGTCATTTCAGTTGATGCATTTGTGTTGATGTTGTGAACCTGCACTGATGTGAGTCTGGTTTATTATTCAATTCAAGCCCTGGATAGATCAGAGACCAGGCGAGATGGAGGGTTCAAGCACAGCTGGAGCTTCTCTCTTCCTGGTGACAGTGAAGAGGAAGAGAGACACGAGTAAGCAACTTCTCCGGCTCTCGCTTTCAGCACTGCACCACTGTAACAGCACACACTTAGCGAAAGAGCCCGGTTTTTCCCGTGTCAGCCGTTTTACTGCAGTAGTTTAGTCATATATACCCACCTTATTTTCACTGAAATGAGCCTGCAGAGGCTGGAGGGAACGATCAGCTAAGATAGATAATAATGATCATAGAAGGATAAAAAAAAAAACATTAACCCCTTCAGTCAACTGTTGCTTATTTACGTCTTTTTCTAATGTTAAAGTTTTTTTATGGGCTTGCAATTAATAATAATGACCTCTTATATCTGTTAATTAGTTAAGCAATTTAAAGCTCAAGCTGCTGCTTGTTTAACCAATAAAAGATTTATTTATAAGGACATAAAACAGAAAATGAGATTTGGATTTAGGATTTCTCCTTAAACGGAGCGAAATTGATTTATATCTCATTCACACTGGCTGAAGAAATGCATTTCTGACTCGGGTTTGTAACAGAGCTGTATGGAAACAACAACTAGTTTGGAAAATAAAGATTTCTCCTGAGCTACACAACAACCTGCTTATATCATTTAGAATGAGAACGTTAAAGCCCCCAAATAAGTTCAGCTCTGAATGTTTTTTACTATTAATAACCATGAGACATTGGCTGAAATGGAAGAAAACTTGATGAAATTTGATGAGATATTTCTGATGACATATTCGTGGTTGGAGGAGAAGAAGCTGGTAGTTGATATTTTTGTTTTGAAAATGTTTGCGGATTGTAAACATTAAAGGGGGTAAACTGGTCTGACTGGAAACACGATCTTGTTTTTTCTTTGTGCTCTCAGTGCAAGTGTGGTGAGCGTGGAGGACATGGACCGGCAGCAGGCCCTCTCCACGGAGGAGGAAAAGGTAAAGCGGTGGTCCGGAGCTTCTCTCCTGTCTCACCTCCAGGTGTGTTGATGCTGCTGGTTGCAGAGCTTGGTGGCCTCCAGTGCTGCAGGGTAACGGCTCCCAAAGATCCCCAGCAGACTAAAGACGGTCTGAACAGTTGGGATTAATGATTGAACAGCTTTTAGTAAGTTAGCTTCAGCAACTTTCTGCTGCTTTGACCTGTTACAATGATCTGAGGTTGGTACCAGTTTGCTGCTGAATCCTGAAGTCTGGACAGATTATTCACGTACATCCTGCTACGCTGTCACACTATCCAGCGTTCCCGGATTATTCACGTACATCCTGCTACGCTGTCACACTATCCAGCGTTCCCGGATTATTAACGTACATCCTGCTACGCTGTCGTACTATCCAGCGTTCCCGGATTATTAACGTACATCCTGCTACGCTGTCACACTATCCAGCGTTCCCGGATTATTCACGTACATCCTGCTACGCTGTCACACTATCCAGCGTTCCCGGATTATTAACGTACATCCTGCTACGCTGTCACACTATCCAGCGTTCCCGGATTATTAACGTACATCCTGCTAAGCTGTCACACTATCCAGCGTTCCCGGATTATTCACGTACATCCTGCTACGCTGTCACACTATCCAGCGTTCCCGGATTATTAACGTACATCCTGCTACGCTGTCACACTATCCAGCGTTCCCGGATTATTAACGTACATCCTGCTACGCTGTCACACTATCCAGCTTTCCCGGATTATTCACGTACATCCTGCTACGCTGTCACACTATCCAGCGTTCCCAGATTATTAACGTACATCCTGCTACGCTGTCACACTATCCAGCTTTCCCAGATTATTCACGTACATCCTGCTACGCTGTCACACTATCCAGCGTTCCCAGATTATTCACGTACATCCTGCTACGCTGTCACACTATCCAGCGTTCCCAGATTATTCACGTACATCCTGCTACGCTGTCGTACTATCCAGCGTTCCCAGATTATTCACGTACATCCTGCTACGCTGTCGTACTATCCAGCGTTCCCAGATTATTCACGTACATCCTGCTACGCTGTCGTACTATCCAGCGTTCCCAGATTATTCACGTACATCCTGCTATGCTGTCACACTATCCAGCGTTCCCAGATTATTAACGTACATCCTGCTACGCTGTTTCACCACATTAATATTTTAGCGGAAGCTGCTGACAAACTGGAGTTGAAGAAGAAAACATCCAGGTTCTGATTTAAAGCTGAATGGGATAAAACTAAATAAAATCCTGCAGATGTTTGTGGCCACGCCTCCCGGTTTGAAAAGGATTCAGAGTGTTACGTTTGTGTTTGCTGAATCTAGGTCTTGTTCTTTACTAACCGTTTCTGTTTTTTTCTAGTCTCCATCTCTCAGGCAGTTCTCTGCTTCTGATTCCTTGAGAACGTATGAAAACCGGCCAAACAACCACATGAGGCCTCTGAACAAGCTGGCTCCCAAAAGGCTTGGGTGAGATAGATCCACTTTGTTTTCCTTTCTGCTGTAGTTTCACAGCTCTGGAAAGCGGTGGCTGCACGGTGTGTGCGTGCGTTCTCTCTGCGTGCTCGGGCTTCCTCCCGCCGTCATGAGACGCCACATGGGGATTTAAACAGTTTGATAGTTTTCTGCAGTATTTTCAACCCTAAGCTAGAGATGGGATTTATGGCTCTTTGAAGGGAGCTGGATCTCGAGGAGCCGTTCCTTTCAAAGAGCCGTTCAAAAGACTGGCTCGTTCTCACAATATCTTACAAAATTTCACAATATATAAGAATGACAAACAATCAAAATATGTACCTACATGAAATCTACTATAGGCAAGGCAAGGCAGTTTATTTGTATAGCACATTTCATGTACAGGACAATTCAAAGTGCTTTACATAAAACAAAGATATTACAGATATTTAGAATAGTAAAAGGCATCAACACATAATCAACACATAATCACAATAAAATAATAAATTACATTAAAATGATTAAAAGCAAGATAAGTTAAAAAAGTTACCGTACAGATTTCATGCATAGGCACATGAGAAAAGAAATGTTTTTAACCTGGATTTAAAAATGTCTACATTTGGGGAAAGTTTAATCTCCACTGGCAGTTTGTTCCATTTGTTTGCAGCATAACAGCTAAATGCTGCTTCTCCATGTTTAGTCTGGACTCTGGTCTGGACTCTGGTCTGGACTAGTTGACCAGAGTCTTTGGATCTAAGAGCTCTGCTAGGTTTATATTCTCTGAACATATCACAGGTGTATTCTGGGCCTAAACCGTTCTGGGATTTGTAAACAAGCAGAAGGGTTTTAAAATCTATTCTGTGACTGACTGGAAACCAGTGTAAAGATTTCAAAACTGGTGTGATGTGTTCAGATCTCTTAGTCCTGGTTAAAACTCTAGCAGCAGCATCTGGATGAGCTGCAGATGTTTAATGCTCTTTTTAGGAAGTCCTGTTAAAAGACCATTACAGTAATCCAGTCTACTGGAGATGAACGCATGGATGAGTTTCTCTTGGTCTTTCTGGGAGACTAAACTTTTAATCCTGTTGATGTTTCTGAGCTGGTAAAAAGCTTCTTAGTGAAGCTTTGATGTGGATGCTGAAAGTCAGATCTGAGTCTATCAACACTCCCAGGTTACGAACTTGGTTGGTGGTTTTAAAAGCCCGAGTCTCCAGGTGTTTACCAATGCTGACCCTCTTCTCTTTGCTACCAAACAGAATAATCTCAGTTTTGTCTTCATTTAATTGTAGGAAATTCTCCCTCATCCAGGTGTTTATTTGCTCCAGACACTGACACATTAAGTCTATTGGACTGCAGTCATCTGGTGACAGAGACACATAAAGTTGTGTATCATCTGCATAACTTTGATAACTAATGCTATAGTTCTGTAATATTTGACCCAAAGGGAGCAGATACAAGTTGAACAGAAGAGGTCCAAGGACTGACCCCTGGGGGACTCCACAAGTCATGGCCACTCGCTCGGATTCATAGCTGCCGATCGTAACAAAATAACTCCGGCCTTCTAAATAGGACCTGAACCAGTTAAGGACAGCTCCAGAAAGTCCAACCCAGTTTTCCAGCCTATGCAACAGGATTCTGTGATCTACAGTATCAAACGCAGCACTGAGATCCAACAGAACCAGGACTGATACTTGACCAGAATCGGTATTCAACCTAATGTCATTTAAAGGTCCCATATTATACACTTTATTCCCAATCTGAGACCATTCATTAATATCTAAATGAAGTATTTCCGCCATGGTATGGACAAATCGACCCTCAGTTTGAGTGCAGCGGCTTCTCTTCACCTCCCTCTTTTTAGCAGCTTCAGAAATGTGCCGTTTATGGTGGGCGGAACCCTGGTGGAGCAGCTCAGCTGTTGGCTCCGCCCATCGCATCACCCGTCATGAGGTGATTGACAGGTTAATATATTTTCAAGCTATCAGACTAATAAGGCCGAAACGATAAAATAACTGCCAGCTCTTACCTCTCCAGCTGTGTCACGGACAGTTGGTATTGAACCTGGCTTCAGCTTCAAACGGTTGGCGAAGCCTGCTTTCCATGCCCCCATGTTGTGGAAACAGTCCTCTTTGAAATGCTGGCCACAGACATGCAAAACCTTTGGAAGTTTTCCGGGTACATTTCCTCCAAAAATAAAATTAATCCACTCAGTCCTCGTGGGTTCAGTGGATGGAAGTAAAAAAACGTTTTCGTGTTCATTTATGCAGCCACAAACAGAACAGTGCTTCTGTCGCTTAGCCATGTCCGCTAACGAGGGTTGCCGAAGAGGGAAAAACACTGGGCGCTAGGTGATTTTTAGAGGGCGGGCTTTGAGAGCCGGTAGACGGGTCCATCGCTCTGTGGGGAGTGGTTATTGTCCCTTATGACGTCATAACGTACACGCTTTCAAACAAGCTCATTTCAGCGCTTACTTCCCTAGAGGTGGAGCAGGGGGGAGAGAGAGCGCCTGAAAGAGTTTCACACTTACGGGTCTCCTACACATGCGGGGGGACCAGTATGACTGTTCCAAAACCATTAAAAAGTGAATTTTGCATAATATGGGACCTTTAACACTTTGACCAGAGCTGTTTCAGGGCTGTGATGAGGTCGGAAGCCGGACTGAAATTTATCAAGATTTCCACTTTCATTTAAAAAGTCATGAAGCTGGTGAAATACAACTTTTTCAATAATCTTGGAAATAAAAGAGAGGTTAGAGACAGGTCTATAGTTGTTCATTATAGAGGCGTCTAGAGTCCTTTTCTTTAGGAGGCTTAATAGCAGCTATCTTTAGTGACTTGGGAAAAATGCCTGATGCCAGTGAGCTGTTAACTATCAGTAGGAGACCACTTTCTACTGAGGTAAAAACTGTTTTTAAAAAGTCGGATGGGATCATGTCCATGATCGTGTTGGACATCAGACTTCTATGATGTCATGTTATTTATTTTATTTTCATTTGACTCAACTTTACTACTTCTTATTTAATTGTTCATTTATTCATTAAGTCTTTTTTAGCTGGAAAGGGGGGAGGGGAGTTGGGCTTGGCGTGTGTGTGTAAACGTGTGTGCGTGTGACTGTGTGAAAGCTTTCATTGAGTGTTTTTATTCTTATTCTACTTTGATGTGTGTAAAGGCTTGTTTTATTGAACAATGAGATAGGAACTGAGATATGCATAAATGTTTTTAATCATGTAAAGAACTTTGTGTTGCCTGTGGCATGAAAAGCACTTTATGAATAAAGTTTGATTTGATTTGATGAAGGCAGGGTCAAAAATTTGTATATAAAAAGAATGGCTCACAGCTGTGAATCGGTTCCCATCCTTCATTTAAAAGAGTCGTTCAAAAGAATCGATTCGTTCATGAACGTCACATCTCTACCCTAAGCCCTTTTCACACATCAGCTGGACCTTATCGGCACAACAAAAGACTTCACACACACACACACACACACACACACACGTTTTCACCGCTGTCTGAATTAGGGTAAAAACCCTTTGTTTGATTTTCGTCATGCTGGGTCTGTTTGACTTCCCGTTTCTCTCCTGTCATGCAGCGAAGCCCCGCTCACGCTACCCACGTCCTCCCTCACGCCCAACAGAACCAACTACTTGATCTTCAGCCCTGCACATTCACAAGGAATCGTCTTACAAGGACGGCACTTTCAGCACGCACAAGTGCCCTCAACAATACGAAAATCAGTCCAAAGGTAAGAAAACGGAGTTTGAGGTGCTTAAAGTTTCTTTTGGGAAGTCTTTTAGAGAAAAGCTGTTTTTCCTGCTGCTGAGGACCTTTTCCTTTGGTTTGGATTGTTTCTGTTTCAGCATGCAGGCAGGATTATTACTTATAACCCATCCAGGGTGTATCCTGCCTCTTGCCCGGGTTTAAAGAAGGATGCTTATAGCATATACAGAGACTACAGCTTCTTCATGCAGCTGGCATAGGTTCAGTTCCCAGAATAGAGCCCTTTACAGCAGGTCACCTCCTCTGTCTCTGTCCCCCTTTCCTGTCCAGCTGTCCAGTGATGATAATATCTTTAAGACAAAGATGTGTTCTTGTTGGTCTGCTTAAAGTTCATACATCCACTAGAACCGATTATGATCGGCCGATAAAATGAACATTACTTTCTCCCTCCTAGTATTACTGGTCAGAAACTTCTAGAACGGGACTCAGGCTGCAGCAGCAGCTCGCTGTGGTGTTGTGGAGGAACATGAGCTCCAGACTATCTGGGACCATCAGTTAAAAATGCAGCTCTGTTAAAGACGACACGTTTAACATCTGAGAAAAATCTCTGGTTTCATTTTGGTCCATGTGAGTCACGACTTCATGGAACAGAAAAAAAGTGGAGAAGAGAAAATGTGATTTCAGGTTAGAGGGGATCAGAGGGCTGCATAGTGTTCTGCCTGCAGCTTCATTCCTTATATTATTAATAACGAGAATACAGCTGTGGTTTAAATCTGCAGATAATCCGCCGGTACAGCTGGAAGCTATATTAATGCTCCGTAGAAAGAAACATTCACAATAAAGTTTTTTTTATTCATACATATTTTTTAAATTAATCGGTTATCGTCATTTTTTTCTGCCAAATATCAGAACCGACATCGACCTCGTATAATAATATCAGCTGGGCTCTAACATTAACCACGTGATTGGACACGGCCATCCTGGAAAACACCAGAATTCAGGGAAAAATACAGATAACAAGGAATCTTCCCATGTGGAGCTTTAGGTGAGCTGGAGAATAAATTTAATGACTGTGAAACAACAGAATTCCACATAAAGTGTGTGTTTCTAACATTTATAATGGGTTCATATCTGCAGAAACACTGAATAACGTGGTTATCGGGTCTCTTCGGTCTCGTCTTCGGCTCCATGTTTTCAGAGATTTTGTGATTGTAACGTGAAGCTCTGCTTTGAGTCTGAACGTTCATCCTGACGAGTCTAAAGATCATTAAGCTGTAAAAGCTGAAGCGTGACCTGTTTGCCTTCCATTCCCACGCAGCCTAGACCTGAAGGAAAGGTAAGACCTGATCCGACCTGATCCGACTCACCTCGTTTCATGTCCCCGCCTCCACCACAAAGTGGAGTTTTTATAAATGCTGCTTGCGAGTAGACGGCATGTATGTTGTTATTTCTGTTTTTTATTACATGTCGTTTCTCACGTATGAAGCAACAATGTGACTAAACTGGTAAAAACCGGTCGTCCAGGACGCTTTCACCATTTTCATTAACAGTTTGGAGTAATCTTTTTTTCCTCGGAAGAATAGCGTGAATTTGTGTTTTACCTGCATCAAAAAAATGTTGAATGTATTAGTTTCTGAGACCTTTTGCATCATTTTATGGTAAAATCTTTACTCCAGACCTGTTGTACACCGTAGCTGCTGTTTGTCTCCGACCAGCTGCTACGTTTTCTGTCATCTGGAAAAAATGAGTCTGGAGACATTTTGTTTTCACGTTGACATAAAATGTAACGCGACATTTCTATACGGCTCTATGGTGCAGCTTGACCACAGGTCTGTCACGGTGGCGAAACATCGGACTGTAGCCACGTCCTTCACACCACCCTTATCATCCTCATCATCCAGGGCAGGAGACGCTCCACTAACATGGAGACGAGGTGGCAGTGATGCCGTTTGTCCAAAGTGTTGACGAGTTTCTTAAATCCGGGTTGTTCACTGTTAACTGAGAAAAAGTTCTGTTTGTTTATACATTTGTCTCTTTGTGTCTTTGGGAGCTGGTGGATTATTTAGTCATGACTCTTCAGTCATGCCGTAACTGACCGCATGCAGCCGCTGCGCGAGTATAAATCCGCCTTAACTTGAGGTGCAGCAGAGCGCTGCAGTCCATGTTCATGCAACTGAAAACAGCACAAGAGGAACTGATGGAGCAAAAAATCAGATCATTTCATTTTTATGATCGTTGAAAACCCAGATCGTAATAGCAGTAAAAATCCGATTCATTGCCCAGCCCTACTTTAAAGGGTTAAAAACAACAATGGAAAGGGTGAGAAGTCCTGGACAACCACTCCTACGGGTTGTCTGCAACGCTTGTTCCCGCCTCACGTTTGGTGCCAAAACATCCACAAACGCATCAAACATCTTTTTCTGCTTTTTGTTTTTCTTCTTTAATCTTTTAAACGACTTCCATCCTGCTTAAAACTAATTTTTTTTTATCATTTTTTCATTTTAACCCTTTAAATTCCCATTTGAATATTTGAATTATGCATTTTAAAAGAAACTCAAACTAAACTGCAGCCGTGGGACTGCAGTGGCGGGGCGGTACATGAACCCACCGGACATGACCCGAGGAGAGCTGCAGGAAGGCAACAGGACCTGTTAGCTGGTCCTGTGCTGACCTGCGAGCTACTGTCTCCACCCGGTCGGTGTTCAGCCTTTCTCAGAGCCAGTCTGTGGTCCCTGCTGCTTTAAATCCTCATCCCTGTACCGGAGAACGCCTCTCCAGCACAAAGTTTAGGTAATCGGGGTAAAATAATGAAGCCGAGCAGCAAAGTTTCTCCATCTAAACAGACAAAAATCCAGTAGCATTTTAAGCTAACGGTGTTTTGCATTAAATTGTAATTTAGCAGGTTCTATGCGCCCAGCATGTGGGCAGACCTGGTCTCAGCTGTCTGATGCTTTTGAGATTAAACCTTAAAAGCTGATAATTAGGAGTAAAGAAGACTGAGCTTAGTTCTTTACGGCCTGAACATGAGGAATCACTCAAGTCTGCAGGAGTTGCTCTTAACTTGAACAGGTTCAGTTTCCGGACTAACGGGTGTGAAAACATCTGCTTCAGCTGCTGATGAAAACTTGCCTTCATTCTGCTGCAGAAACGACTTCTCCGGCACACAGCAGGCTGTGGAAGTGGACAGCATCGTCCTCACCTGTCCAGAGGTCCAAGGTACGGTTCAGTCTGCTCACAACTTCACACACTCGTTTTTAACGTCACTTTGAGCTGTTTCCTTGTGATGGACAGATTTCTCTAGAGCAGGGGTCCTCAGACCTGGTAAATGAGTTTTCTATGGTTCATTTGTTGAAAGTCTGAACTTTTTCTTTTATTTCTGGGTTTTTTGGACTCACTGTTAAGGAACAACCTGAACAACGTGGTAGGATCTGTTCAAGGATACCTGGAGTCAGAGATCTTTACTCTGGGAGGCATCGCAGTCATCAGGCAACATTCTGGCTGCTGAATTTGTGATGATGCCTTTTAGTACGCGCTGCTGTGCTCCCTGAGGCTGAGGATCTCTGCTCTAGTCGGCTAGAAGGTTAAGCACCTCCACTGATCCTCTACGCTGTTGAGAGCAAAATATTAAACTTTTACTAACTTGATAAAAACCTGCAGATTGGTTCTTTGCTTTAACAAAATCCGGATTTTTCTAACCACAGTTTAATCTGCTCCTTCATCCAGAGGTATGCACGTTCGATCCCGGAGAGCTGCAGTCCTTCAAGTTTTAGATGTTTACCTGTTTCAACACACCCGATTCCAATGAATGAATGAGTCACTGAGCTGAACTTGATTAGCTGTTGGATCCATTTTATTGGAATCAGGTGTGTTAGAGCAGGGAAACATCTAAAACCTGCAGGACCGTACTTGCCTACCCCTGGTCCAAACCATCATTTAGTCACCTGAAGACGACACCTGTCCTGTGCTCCACCTCCATCTCAGACTTTCTGTTGGATCTGTGAAGTTTTAATCTGTAAGCTAACAATATGATGAGTAGTTTTCCTGACTTTACTTATGGATGCACCTTTCAGAGGAGGGAAACCTGAACATTAAACGTCGCGTCCTACAGAAGAGGAGACCGTTGGACGATGTCTGTAGTTATTCACCGCAGGTCAAAGCCGGCGAGGTAAGAGGTTCAGACTTAATCATATCTGGATGTTGCTGTTTCACTCATTCCTGGAAGCAGTTGCTCAGTTTTGCTTGTGGTCAGCTGACCAACAAGGTGTAAATAAATAAATAACAGCCCAGTCCAAACTTTGACCCTCCCAGGATCTACATGCAGTTCTGAGTCTTTTATTTAAACCCAAGGTGTTAAAACTTCAGCTGAAATGTCTGCTGTCCAGCCAGTTAACAACTTCAGCTTGTCTCATCCTTCCTTTACTCCCTGTGTCAGTGTTCTGTGTTTGTTTACTTGATTTTAATTCTTATGGAAGAACAAACAAACTGGAAGGACCTTCAGTAGATGGTGGAATAGTTTCCACTCAGTTCGATTCCCACTCCTCCAGTCATCTATCGTTGGGCAAGACACTTGGTCCTCCTCGCCTCCAGCGTGGGCAGTGCTGGTGAATGGATGTGGATGAGTGTTGGGTGGTGGTCCGACCGTAAGCAGCCATGTTTCCGTCAGGCTGCCCCGGGGCAGCTGTGGCTCCACATGTAGCTCAGCAGGTAGGAACGAGGAGAATAATGGCTCCCATCTGCTGGGGAAAAGCACCGCATCTGTTCCGTTATTAGATTCCCCACATCCTAACTTCTACTTCAATGTGTGAACTTTCAGTCTTTCATTCGTTATGTAGACCACTTCGTCCAATTCAGGGTCGCAGGGAAGCTGGAGTTTATCCCAGCAATTAGCAGGTGGGAGACAGGTACAGCCGGACAGGTACAGCCGGACAGGTCGCCAGTCCATTGCAGGACCAACACACACAAAAAGAAAAAAAAACCCACTCACTCGGAGGGAGGATGTAGACAGACTGATTAACCCAACATGCATGTCTTTGGATGGTGGAACATGCAAACTCCACACAGAAAAGCCCCCGCCCAACCGAGGCTCGAACCAGTGACCTTCTTGCCATGAGGCTGCGGTGCTAACCGCTACACCACCCACCATGCACACCAAAATATGGACATACACTGTATGATGAAACGAATTTGAAGGAAAGTCTGTGTTTCAGTGCTGTCCAAACTGTTTCTGATGAGTTTATTTAAATATTTCATGAATCGTTTAATGACCAGTACGTGTTCGTAGTACCTTGTCTGTGTTTACTGAGATGTTTCTTCTTATATTAGTCATTCATCACTTTCTAAAGACACAATGCGAGCTGATTATTCCTTTCTAATGTTTTCCTTTAGATTTGTGGTATAAAAAAGTCTCTCCAGTTTGTTCTGTAAAAGCTGCGACTAAACACTAAAGTCAGATCTTAATTGTGGAAAACTGGCTGAAAATTCGGGGTAAATAAAAACGTGTCTTGACATTTGTAAAATAAAACATCATTTTGGTAATAAGTAAAGAGAGAACGGGGATAGGATGAAGGTGATGACCTGGAGCGTCTTCGTTGTGCTTTTCTGCAGCTCCTGCGGCCGACTGTCTACCACTCTGTGTGCCTGAAGTGCAACAAGCCAAGCGAGGACAGCAGCAAGTGTCAGATCTGTGGGGGGAGTACGTTGCTGCCCCCCAGTCAGCAGTCCACCTCGTCGTCCCTGAACCCCAGACCCCCCATCAGATCCCAGCCCTCCCCCGGACCACACAGCCTCCCTCAGAACTTTTACGGACCGGGATCGACCATGAGGATGTCCCACGGAGAGACTCCGCCCATACAGATCACAGGCACCAGAGGGGGCCTGCTGCCTCTGAACAACGGCAGGGCTCCCCCGTTAGCCGGAACGTCGAGCTGCAGGGCTGAGACCCCGCCCAAAGGGAAGAGGGCGATGGCAGCGCCGCAGCACAAGCTCAACGACCCCAGTGAGTAAAAACATGAAGTTTCTAGAGGTCAGCGGTTCAGTCAGCTGTTTGTCAGTAAGGAGATCAGACGTCACTATTCTAGATTATTGATTCCTGTACGATTATTGCCTGAAAAATCATCAGGATTAATGTCCCAACATTAGAAATGTGTGAAACCGCATGGACACCCCTTATAGGTATTTAAGTTTTATTTATATCTTTTAATGCCAACAAAACAAAATAAAGTAAATTCTAACCAAATCCCCTCTGCCGTGTAAGGAATGAATAAATCCTGCAGATTAACTCTGGATTTCTCAGACAAAACAAGGAACAGGATTGTGACTGATTAGCCTGATCTTTGTGGTGCCCCCCCCCCCCATATGTATGATAAAGATGGAAGTTAAAGAAACTTTTTCATCTCGTATGTAAGCGGATGTGCTTCTGTATTTTTAGTTGTCCTGTCCAGTGATGATGAGGAAGACGAGGAGGCAGACAACGCTAGCACAGGCAGTGTGAACCGGCTGGACAGCCTTTCCCCCCGACCCGCCGACTCCGCCCACTCCTCCCCGGCGCCCTCTGGAGGCCGAGTGGAGGCTGCGGTGAAGAGCGGTGCAGAGCAGGAGGAACTGAACGTGGAATTCTTTGAAGACGTAAACATGAAGATCACGATACCACGGAGAGCTCGCATGAAGGACCAGGTGGGGGTCTGCAGACGTGTAAACAGGAAGTAAAGCCTCAGAGGTTTCCGGTCGTTGGTGGGATGCCTGGCGGTGGAAGCTCGATCTTCCTCCCATCATAACTCAGCCTGATGTTTTTCTCTTCTTACAGTTTGGAAATCAGCCGGAGCCGTTTGTACCGAGGACAAAGAAACCCAAATCCACTTCCACCAACTGTGACAGCATCATCCTGGAGTGTCGGAGTGTGAGAATAGGGACGCTGCGCAGGACGGTGACCAAGCCCGTCATTGTGAGCTCATCCCCACATTATGAATCCTGGGCTTCAGATTCAAGCGGCAACTCATGTATTTCTCTATATGTCAGGGATGTTGGTCATTTAGAAACCTGGAAGGAGTTAGTCATTGCTAACAAGATGATGTCATGATAAAAGAGATGGACCCCACTTCTTCCTCCAGTTCTCGTGGGGCTTTCTAAGGCTTTCCCAGACCCGAATCTGATCGCTCCAGAGTAGTCTGGGTCTTACATGCACCCAGAAAACTTCTCTCAGGAAGATGTTAAACATGAGAAAGGACAGGAAAATTGACCTTGTTCATGCCACTCAGATGGTTTTAGTTGGTTTCTGGTGGAAACGGTTCAGTGTTGCACCGAGACCAGGTTTCCTGGTCTAGAGTCGGTTCTGGATCACGATTTAGTTTTTCTGAGATCATCTGTTGATCAGACATGTTTCCATTGCACTCAGAAAACCGGCTCTGTGAAAAGGGCTTCAGAAAAACTGCTTTTATGTTTTATTGAACTCTGCTCCACCACGACGGGGTGATGAATGTGTGATATGAGACGAGTCATCCTGCAGCAGCCTCTACATGTACGGCTGGAAACTGCCATGAATAAGGAGGATAAAGTGGATTTTGGCGTATTTAGCTAGTCTAGGAACACCTAGATGCCCCAAATCAGCTTCTTTCACCAAGATGATGCCAAATTTTGAGTTTTAACATGACGAGTAATAACTTTGTTGTTTAGGCATTAACATTTTATTGTCTACAGATTAATCTCTGCATTAATGTGTTGATTATTACACCAGTAATATCACAAATATGGGAATATAAATTTATTTGAATGTAGGTTATATTGGTCTATATGATCTGGAACCTCCATTTTGGGAAAGACTGCAGGAAACTACTTGGCGAAGTTAAGTTAGTTTATCTGAGGATGATGAAAATTAATCACAAACTTTAAGATTAGAAATAAAATTCAGACTTGTAAAAATGGACTTAAATCGCGTCGCGGTCGTTTCTTTCCTCTATAAATCCTGCATCAGTAGATGTGATTAGAAGTGAACCTGCTCCACCTGAGAAACCTTCGGTGGGTCAGACTCCGTCAGGTATGAGAGGAAGGTCTAAAAGACAGACGACCCTTCAGTGTCCAGACCATCAGATGGTTTAGTCGCGGCTCCACAGAAACGCATCTTTTTTAAATGTTTAATTCACTCAGTGTCTCTTTTCTTTTCAGTTTTCCATCGACAACATTCTGCTGGAAACTCAAGGTACGAAACAGCTGGAATGAATGTGGAGAATTTCCATGTCATGATGGATCCCGGAGTCTTACTGCTCTGCAGCAGAGATCAGACCTCTGGAGCAGCTTGAATACACACAGTCTTTCCAGAAATAAATGGGGTTTTATTTCTGGCAAATGAAGACACATTTGGTCTGAAGTCTGTTTAAAACGGCCTTCATGCGATTTTTTTAAAGTTAAAAATGGTTTGTTAGAAAATATGACTTCCTGGTGACACGTACTGGTGAAATCCCTCATCCGGGTTTCTGCTGGTCTTCACCTGGAAGCAGTGCAGCGATGCTGACATGCATGTTGTCTTCTGTCTGTGGTAGTTGATGCAAAGACCAGCTGCGTAGAGAAAGTCTGTCTTCGGACGTCGGAGCTGATCAGCTGCGAGTGGTGCAGCGTCCGGAAGCTTCCCGTTTTGTTTTTCCAGACGACTCCGGACGAGTGTGTTCGCCTGCGCACGGAGCTCAACATGTCCCGGGACACGGAAGGACAGTGGTTCGACTGTGCTGAAGAGCGTGAGTATAAAACCACACACATCTGTAGACGGCGTGGACGTCTGCATAGCGCAGCGTTCCGTCCTGGACCTGATGAAATCAAGCATATTCAGATAATAACTGTTTCATGGGAAACACGAGCAGTTTTTTCCCCCCCAATTTTATTCTTTTGATCAGTTACTTGACGGATCAGATTTTATTCTGTTTTTTAGAAGGCATGCCTACGGAAGCTGAGAGGGGTCATACTTTTCTGTTTATTAATGCGGTTTTCTCCTGATAATCGGATCATTTATCTCATTATCTGGAGTTAACCGATTATTACAAATACAGAGTCGCAAGGCAGCTGGACCCTATCCCAGCTGTTCGTAGTCCATCTCTGCTGTTCCTGGTTCATCCCAGCTGTTCCAAGTCCATCCCAGCTGTTCCCGGTCCATCCCTGCTGTTTCCGGTCCATCCCAGCTGTTCCTACCCCATCCCAGCTGTTCCTACTCCATCCCAGCTGTTCCTAGTCCATCCCAGCTGTTCCTACTCCATCTCTGCTGTTCTTAGTCCATCCCAGTTGTTCCCGGTCCATCTCTGCTGTTCCTAGTCCATCCCAGCTGTTCCCGGTCCATTCCTGCTGTTTCCGGTCCATCCCAGCTGTTCCTACCCCATCCCAGCTGTTCCTAGTCCATCCCAGCTGTTCGTACTCCATCTCTGCTGTTCTTAGTCCATCCCAGTTGTTCCCGGTCCATCTCTGCTGTTCCTAGTCCATCCCAGCTGTTCCCGGTCCATCCCTGCTGTTTCCGGTCCATCCCAGCTGTTCCTACCCCATCCCAGCTGTTCCTACTCCATCTCTGCTGTTCTTAGTCCATCCCAGTTCCCGGTCCATCTCTGCTGTTCTTAGTCCATCCCAGTTGTTCCCGGTCCATCTCTGCTGTTCCTAGTCCATCCCAGCTGTTCCTACTCCATCTCTGCTGTTCTTAGTCCATCCCAGTTGTTCCCGGTCCATCTCTGCTGTTCTTAGTCCATCCCAGTTGTTCCCGGTCCATCTCTGCTGTTCCTAGTCCATCCCAGCTGTTCCTACTCCATCTCTGCTGTTCTTAGTCCATCCCAGTTGTTCCCGGTCCATCTCTGCTGTTCCTAGTCCATCCCAGCTGTTCCTACTCCATCTCTGCTGTTCTTAGTCCATCCCAGCTGTTCCTAGTCTACCTGCTGCAGGAATCAAGGACCTGCAATAGCTCTGTCATGCTTTGGGTGCAGCAGTCTGTCCCTGAAGGAGCTGTCAGTATTGTGGATGAGGGGGCTGTTCTTCATCATGAATGCTAGCTTAGCCATCGTCCTCTTCTCTCCCATCACCTCAGCTGGTGGTTTCATGTGGCGTCCCAGTACAGACCTTCTCTGAGCAGAAATTTTAAAGCAAAGTGATCCAGAAGTTTTTCTTTCCTCACACGATCCAGAAGCTGGGATCTGTCCACCTTCCCATTCTCCTGCTTCTCTGGAAATGATTAAATGTCAGTTTGGTGAAACAAACCATCTGTGACGTTTAGAAAAGATGTCAGATCAGTAAATAATGAACTACTTTTCCTGGAAAGATTAAAGTCAGATCATCTGTATTCAGGAATCAGCTTCAAATGAATGAAATCAATCAGAATTTATCAGCTTTGATCTTTTTTTCTGATTTAGATTTTTCTCCCATTTTAATATTTAAACGCATGTTAATATTATTAAAGTAGGAAGGAAAAATTTAAGGAAGGCTTTTAGCTTTTATCGGCATTATGATCCGTCAGTCAGCTGTTCTGATCAGTAAGATCATTTCTGACCTCTGTGTTCAGAAATTTAACAACTTCTAATAAGAGACTAATGGAAAACTTTGGTAGTAAAATAAACAAATAGAACATTATTTATTCCAGAATAAGCGAAGCAAGCATAACCTCCTCCTCAGAAGATGTTTCTGTAGGAGGTGAAAAGCGAACCGTGAAGCAGCTTGAAGCTTTCCTGCTTGTCTCCAGCAGAGATGGACGAGAAGTACATCGTTCTGATCTTCGAGAACGGCCTGGCCATGAAGGAGCAGATGATCCTGGAGGACATCCTGGGCGTCATCGGCAGGACCAACAACATCAACAACTTCCTGTCCAAGCTGACGTTCGAGGAGGCCAACATCCGGCTGGTCAACTACAACAAGGCGGCCAAGCAGAAGGTGGAGAAGGTGGGTGGAGCGTTGGCTGCTGGAAGGATCCACTCAATCACGTGGAAAGAACATAAACTTTATTTATTTTACGGACATGAGACCATCTGTGTTTATAACATGTCTAAGCTGTTTAAGTTTAAGTTTAAGCTGAATCCCATTTCACTACTTAGCCCTACCCCCCCGTTTAGCGCGTTCATGTGTAGGGGTCGGGCTATATACCCCTTCAAACGAAGATTTTTCAGAGGCTCACTTCAAACGGAGGGGTATGAAAAATATTCCGTCTTATATGAGAAAACAAGTGTTTCTACGCACATCACACTTTCTTGAGGTGCAGGGCAACACACACTCACAAAAAAGCCACAGAGAAAAAGAGATCAGCCCGTAGACATGGCCCGATCCATTTCTCTTTGTATGACAACAGGCTTCTCTGTGGAGCGTCTGGCCTGGACGCTCTTGCGGAGCGATCTGTCTCTCGTGTCGTGTTTAACATGTTGCAGCACCAGCCTGCGGTGAAGCACGTGTACGAGCTGGATGCGGCATCTGTTAGCAGAACTCACGCATTTGAGTGGCTTCTCGCGCTCCGATTTCTCACGTTGGAATACACATCTAGAGCAATGCCAGCTAAGGGAGAGGCTCGAGGGGCTCGAGAGGATTCTCAGTGGGCCGCGTTACTTCTGGGCCGGTGTCCCGGCGTCTGTGTTAAAAAGACGCTGCGTCGCAGCAGCGGTTCACTCGTAGATCAGTCCGACACGCAGCGATGAGGAAGATATCTCTACAGCAACGATGCACAGCATGTTTTTTTCTAGTTTTTTCTTTTTTAATACAGCTGCCAGTTTTGTTTACAGAACAGAGACTTTATGATCCATCACACTTAATGCTTTTGGTTGTGTTCGGCTTTCTTTCATTGTTAATGAGACTGAGAGTTAAATCTATTTTTTGTTTTTGTTTTGTTATTTAAAATTTCTTCCAGTTCCAGTTAAAATCTTCTTTAGTGACTCCTGGTGATGTATGTGATTGTTGAAGGGGTGTCCCAATTCGCAGGGGTTGACGTTCAGCCCTTCTAGCTCCGTTTTTAAAGGGCGAAGGGTAGGGGGGAGGGGGAGGGGTAACAAAGAGAAATGGGATTGGGCCTGGTTATATTAGCTGTACACGGTGGTGTGAAAAAGTCTTTGCACCCTCCGGATTTCTTATTTTCTTGCACATTTGTCACACCTAAATGTTTCAGATGGTCTAGCAAATTTTAATATTAGTCAAAGACTAATTCTGTGAATTTTAGTAACAAGTAAACACAAAATGCACTTTTTAAATGGGGAGAAAAAAACTGTTCCCGGGTGGAAAAGTCGGTGTCCCCTAAATTCCTGGCTGCTGGATCATCGCTGGTGATTTGACTTCAGTGATTTGTCGGCACAAGAATCTCTACAGCGTTCCCACCTCGGAGCAGCGATCACGCTTCCTGAATATCCAGTCAGCTCTGTCTCTTCATGGTCCGTCCTCTTTTCTTTCACAAACGTTTCCTAACAGGAAGTTTTAGAAGTTAAATAACCACCTGAGCTCCACAACTCCAGTTTTCCAACCAGGATTCCTCCTTCCTTTCCACCTCCTGGACGCACCAGAGTTGGAAGTTCGGCATTATGTTTAGTTTCCCTGAAAATGAGCTCACGTCCTCATGAAGAGTCTTTCTGGAATCTGGTCCCCTGAAGATCCTTCTTAGATCTTTTAGTGCTGAACTGACTTTGTTCTTCCTCGTCTTGGTGTCTGTCTCCTGCTCTCCAGGTCACGCCAGCATCTCCAACACTCACCCGCATTTCCCCGGTCGGCAAGGTGACGCAGGTTTCCACGGTGATGCCCGTCAGCGTGTGTGTACGCACACGGATGGCCACACGCCAGCAAACCAGCTCGTACTTTGAGGGCGACGATGAGGACATGACGGACCTCCAGCCCACCTTCTCCGGACCAATCGTGAAGTGAGTGACTGTTACCTGAATCCTCTCAAAGTTCAGTTCAAGCATCAAACTGAGGAAGAAAAACATGCAACACCTGGATTTTTTCTGGCATGTCCTTCAGGTTGATGGTGTACCCGCCCCCTCCAGCCAAAGGGGGGATATCGGTGACTAATGAAGACCTGCACTGCCTTAATGACGGAGAATTCCTAAACGACGTTATCATAGACTTTTATTTAAAGTAAGTCTCATTTCTAAGCAAGTTTCTCACACCTGATCTAGAACGCTGTACTGATGCCGGTTATTTTCACACCTTTAGATATTTAGTTTTAGAGAAATTGAAAAAGGAAGATGCCCAAAGAATCCACGTGTTCAGCTCCTTCTTCTACAAGAGGCTGAACCAGAGAGAGCGCAGGAGCGCCCCGGACACCACCAACCTGCCGTGAGTGGCCACACGGGATGCTTCCAAAGACAGACGCAACATCTTCAGCTTCTAACAGTCATTTCGCTTTGTTGTTTCCCAGAATCCAGAAGAGGAAGCACAACAGGGTGAAGACGTGGACTCGGCACGTGGATCTGTTCCAGAAGGATTTCATCTTCGTTCCCATCAACGAGTCGTGAGTGTTGAGTTTTCCAAGCGTTACTCCTGCACACTGCGTCTGTGTGAAGGTTCTTTGGTCCGAGGTGACGTTTTACCGCCTGTTTTTGTGGGGGCCCACATGCAGACAGTCTGAGCTCACGTAGGTCAGGACGCGTTTGTTGGACAGACTGGATGGAGCTTTATTTTTCTGTTTGTTTCCTAACTAATCCAGACTTTTCCACACTGTCCCAGTTCATCCCAGTCTTTCCATCTCTTCTCCTTTCAGAGCTCACTGGTACCTGGCGGTCATCTGCTTCCCAGGCCTCGAGGGTCCAGTGTTCGAGAACAACCCCCAGTATGTGGGTCCGGTACCGGTCTCCAACTCGGCTGCAGAGTTCCAGTCGGAGGAGAACATTCCGGACCACTGCCGTCCTCTGTCCCCGGACGGAGACGGGCTGGACAGCTCCTCGGAGCAGCTGTCCCCTGCGGTGCCAGAGGGGTCTGCAGAGGGTCTGGCTGACTGTGACCCCTCTGAGGAGGGCCAGGAGCTGCTGGGCAACGAGCAGGCCGACCTTGAGCAGCACTTCACCAGTGAGCTGATGAGTAGTTGTGATGCTGACCCACCAGAACCGGATGGTTTATGTTGGTGTTTACTTTTTATTCTGGTTGTTTGTGTTGTTGTAGGCGAGCTGCACAGAATCAGTGTGTGCTACAGTTCAGCGAAGGGCGATGAGGACACCTACACCTTCTCTGATGACCAAAGCTCCTCTCAGGTACCTCTCCTCTCTGTTTTCACGTCGTTCCTCCTCCATCATCCGTCCACTCACAAAGTTTTCTGTCTGCATGCAGGACGAGTGCAGCGAGGACGGGACTCTGGCCGAAGATGCCGGCGGCTCCGACGTCTGCAGTTTGGCCTCCAAAACAGCCGTCTGCAGGCAGTAAGTGGATGCAGCTCTGAGTTCTGGCCTGCAGGCAGCGCTGTGCTCTGTGGTGGTCAGCTGATGTTTTCTTCTTCTCCCTTCAGGCCGTGTATTCTCATCATGGACTCGCTGCGTGGCCCGGCCAGGTCCACCGTGGTGAAAACCCTCCGAGAGTGAGTCAGAAGATTTATTTACCACCGTCGTCACATCCAGTTAAACCTGGAGTAGAACTCGAGGGGGGAGGGGTGATGAAAACAAATCCACCTTGATGACATCACTGTGTTTATTTACATCTCTGATGTAAAAATAAAAGAAACCATAAAACTTCATTTTCTGACCAGAACCGTCCAGACTGGTTCTAAAACCTGTATCATATTAGAAGGTAATCCAGGACCAGGAACCACCAGCTTGGGACCTCCGCCGTCCTGCAGGTTTTAGATGTTTACCTTTCTAGGGTCAAATGAAAAGTTTCTCCATTCATTTCAGTCAGCTGTGTTTCAGCAGGACACATCTAAAACCAGCAGGACACGGGCCCAAGAGGTCCGAGTTGTTTGCTTTAGTCTTGGTTGGTCCTGGTGGGTCCAGTTTTGGGTGGGTCCAGTTCCTGGTGGGTCTACCTGTGCAGCTGGGGATGTGCTCTCTGATGTGTGCGTTGGTTTTAGATACCTGGAGGTGGAGTGGGAGGTGCGTAAAGGCAGCCAGCGGAGCTTTGGGAAGGAAGTGATGAGGGGCTCCAGCCCACGTGTCCCTCAGCAGGACAACTTCAGCGACTGTGGAGTTTACGTCCTGCAGTATGTGGAGAGCTTCTTTGAGGTAACCATGGTAACACACTCTTCTGCTGTAGTTAATCATTTCTCCTCTTCTCTCCGCTTTAATTTCCCTCCACTATTAAACTGAGTTAAACTAAGTTTCTTAGAACTCAACCTGAACGTTTATCTGTATGAAAGGCAAAATAAATACTTTACTGTTTAAAATTGGATTATAAGTAAATATGAGGATAAAAGCCGACAGCGTAGCTGCAGGGCTGCAGAGGTCCTCCCGTCTTCACCAGTCTCACAGCTGCCGGGTAGGAGCTGGTCCTCAGTCTGGTGGTCCTGCTCTTAACACTCTGCAGTCTCCTGCCTGCGGGGAGGAGGATCAGCAGTGTGTGGGGGAGTGGGGTCCTTCAAGATGCAGGAGGCCCGTTTCCTGCAGCCGAAGGTCCGTGGTGGGGGACAGGCTGCGTCCCACAGTGCAGGAGCAGAGGGCGCCTCCTCCACGCTTCTGCAGACTGAAGGCAGGCAGGTCCACCAGGAGGAAGGAAGGCGCTGCTGTGCTTTCCTAACCAGGCAGGAAGTGGTGTTGCTCCAGGTGAGGCCGTCGGTGATGTACAGGTACCTGTAGCTGGAGACCACTTCCACCACTGCCCCTCCGATGTGCAGGGGAGGGGGGGATGTCTGCCCCTTCTGGAGTCCACGATCATCCCCTCGGTCTTCTTCACGGTGATAGATGTTTTCCTCCAGATGTTCAGCCTGCAGTCGGACTTGTTCATGAAGCGTCCAACCACAGCTGTCACCCACAAACTTCAGACAGCTCGGATGTTTCGCTGCACAGCAGACTGAACGGGTGGGGTCCTGGGGGGAGCCGGTGATGGGGGAGGAGGAGACATCATGGGTCCGCACAGACTGTCTGTCAGGAAATCCAGGAAGAGCAGGCACACAGAGTCCTTGTTCTCTAAGAGGGTGAGGGTTGTGTGAGGACATGGCGTCCTCTGTGGATCGGTTCTTCCTGTATGCATACTGGTCCGGGTCCACAGTGACGTAAAGCCCTTTGTGAGTATCAGGATGAAGGCCACCGGCTGACAGTCATCCAGGCCAGTGTGGATGTTTTGGGGATGGAAGGGAAGAGAAAGTGCAGGAGTGGTCATGTGGTTTTACTGGTGCTGAAATCAACGCAGAATAATGTGATTTTTCTTTGACAATAAGCATTGAATTTGTGAAAGTGGTGACATCCCTGGTCCATAAAAAAGGAAGATAAACTCACAGCTGAGACCTGACAGGGCAGAATAATTATTTTTATTTTGTATTTTTATTTCTAACTAAAATGTCTAAGAAAAGTCAAAGCTGTAGAAGCTGGGAAAGGATTTGTCGGGTTCCTGCTCTCCAGCTGCTGGGTCCTTCCAGCTGCTGGGTCCTTCCAGCTGCTGGGTTCTTCCAGCTGCTGGGTCCTTCCAGCTGCTCGGTTCTTCCAGCTGCTGGGTCCTTCCAGCTGCTCGGTTCTTCCAGCTGCTGGGTCCTTCCAGCTGCTGGGTTCCTCCAGCTGCTGGGTCCTTCCAGCTGCTCGGTTCTTCCAGCTGCTCGGTCCTTCCAGCTGCTCGGTTCTTCCAGCTGCTGGGTCCTTCCAGCTGCTGGGTCCTTCCAGCTGCTCGGTTCTTCCAGCTGCTCGGTTCTTCCAGCTGCTGGGTCCTTCCAGCTGCTCGGTCCTTCCAGCTGCTCGGTTCTTCCAGCTGCTCGGTTCTTCCAGCTGCTCGGTCCTTCCAGCTGCTCGGTTCTTCCAGCTGCTGGGTCCTTCCAGCTGCTCGGTTCTTCCAGCTGCTCGGTCCTTCCAGCTGCTGGGTCCTTCCAGCTGCTGGGTCCTTCCAGCTGCTCGGTTCTTCCAGCTGCTCGGTCCTTCCAGCTGCTGGGTTCCTCCAGCTGCTGGGTCCTTCCAGCTGCTCGGTTCTTCCAGCTGCTGGGTCCTTCCAGCTGCTCGGTTCTTCCAGCTGCTGGGTCCTTCCAGCTGCTGGGTCCTTCCAGCTGCTGGGTCCTTCCAGCTGCTCGGTTCTTCCAGCTGCTGGGTCCTTCCAGCTGCTCGGTTCTTCCAGCTGCTGGGTCCTTCCAGCTGCTGGGTTCCTCCAGCTGCTGGGTCCTTCCAGCTGCTCGGTTCTTCCAGCTGCTGGGTCCTTCCAGCTGCTCGGTCCTTCCAGCTGCTCGGTCCTTCCAGCTGCTCGGTCCTTCCAGCTGCTGGGTCCTTCCAGCTGCTCGGTCCTTCCAGCTGCTCGGTCCTTCCAGCTGCTCGGTCCTTCCAGCTGCTCGGTTCTTCCAGCTGCTCGGTCCTTCCAGCTGCTGGGTCCTTCCAGCTGCTCGGTCCTTCCAGCTGCTGGGTCCTTCCAGCTGCTCGGTTCTTCCAGCTGCTCGGTCCTTCCAGCTGCTCGGTCCTTCCAGCTGCTCGGTCCTTCCAGCTGCTGGGTCCTTCCAGCTGCTCGGTCCTTCCAGCTGCTGGGTCCTTCCAGCTGCTGGGTCCTTCCAGCTGCTCGGTTCTTCCAGCTGCTCGGTCCTTCCAGCTGCTGGGTCCTTCCAGCTGCTGGGTCCTTCCAGCTGCTGGGTCCTTCCAGCTGCTCGGTTCTTCCAGCTGCTCGGTTCTTCCAGCTGCTCGGTCCTTCCAGCTGCTGGGTCCTTCCAGCTGCTCGGTTCTTCCAGCTGCTCGGTTCTTCCAGCTGCTGGGTCCTTCCAGCTGCTGGGTCCTTCCAGCTGCTCGGTTCTTCCAGCTGCTCGGTCCTTCCAGCTGCTGGGTCCTTGCAGCTGCTCGGTTCTTCCAGCTGCTCGGTCCTTCCAGCTGCTCGGTTCTTCCAGCTGCTGGGTCCTTCCAGCTGCTGGGTCCTTCCAGCTGCTCGGTTCTTCCAGCTGCTCGGTTCTTCCAGCTGCTCGGTCCTTCCAGCTGCTGGGTCCTTCCAGCTGCTCGGTTCTTCCAGCTGCTCGGTTCTTCCAGCTGCTCGGTCCTTCCAGCTGCTCGGTTCTTCCAGCTGCTGGGTCCTTCCAGCTGCTGGGTCCTTCCAGCTGCTGGGTCCTTCCAGCTGCTGGGTCCTTCCAGCTGCTCGGTTCTTCCAGCTGCTCGGTCCTTCCAGCTGCTGGGTCCTTCCAGCTGCTGGGTCCTTCCAGCTGCTCGGTTCTTCCAGCTGCTCGGTTCTTCCAGCTGCTCGGTTCTTCCAGCTGCTCGGTCCTTCCAGCTGCTGGGTTCTTCCAGCTGCTCGGTTCTTCCAGCTGCTCGGTCCTTCCAGCTGCTGGGTTCTTCCAGCTGCTCGGTTCTTCCAGCTGCTCGGTCCTTCCAGCTGCTGGGTTCTTCCAGCTGCTCGGTTCTTCCAGCTGCTCGGTCCTTCCAGCTGCTGGGTTCTTCCAGCTGCTGGGTCCTTCCAGCTGCTCGGTTCTTCCAGCTGCTCGGTTCTTCCAGCTGCTCGGTCCTTCCAGCTGCTCGGTTCTTCCAGCTGCTGGGTCCTTCCAGCTGCTGGGTCCTTCCAGCTGCTCGGTTCTTCCAGCTGCTCGGTCCTTCCAGCTGCTGGGTCCTTCCAGCTGCTGGGTCCTTCCAGCTGCTCGGTTCTTCCAGCTGCTCGGTTCTTCCAGCTGCTCGGTTCTTCCAGCTGCTCGGTCCTTCCAGCTGCTCGGTTCTTCCAGCTGCTCGGTTCTTCCAGCTGCTCGGTCCTTCCAGCTGCTGGGTTCTTCCAGCTGCTGGGTTCTTCCAGCTGCTCGGTTCTTCCAGCTGCTGGGTTCCTCCAGCTGCTGGGTTCTTCCAGCTGCTCGGTTCTTCCAGCTGCTGGGTTCCTCCAGCTGCTGGGTTCTTCCAGCTGCTGGGTTCTTCCAGCTGCTCGGTTCTTCCAGCTGCTGGGTCCTTCCAGCTGCTGGGTTCTTCCAGCTGCTCGGTTCTTCCAGCTGCTCGGTCCTTCCAGCTGCTGGGTTCTTCCAGCTGCTCGGTTCTTCCAGCTGCTCGGTTCTTCCAGCTGCTCGGTTCTTCCAGCTGCTCGGTTCTTCCAGCTGCTGGGTTCCTCCAGCTGCTGGGTCCTTCCAGCTGCTCGGTTCTTCCAGCTGCTCGGTTCTTCCAGCTGCTGGGTTCTTCCAGCTGCTGGGTTCTTCCAGCTGCTCGGTTCTTCCAGCTGCTGGGTTCCTCCAGCCAAACTTTTCTGTCAATAATAACTTAAATGTTGAAACTTTCATGTAATCAGGATTTTAAAGCACATTACAAACCATAACACAATAATTATATTAACATATGAAATTATTTCCTGGTTTAACGGATGTTTCTGAGTCCACAGATACCGTGAAGCTCAGTGTTTGTTCCACTTGGACTCTACTGTCCCTGAACTGGATCAACTTTTAGATTCTGTTTGGAAATGGATCATTTTTAACTCTGTACATGATTTAAACACTGAATTAACGTCCACAGATGAATGAACACGTTCATTTAACATGTTCTTGGGATTTTAGACACAGTTTGGGGAAATTAACACAGGATCATCGTGATAATCGTAAAATTCAGATTTCTGTCTTTGACAGCAACTGTATGAAGTAAATCTGTAGCCCTGGTTCCTTCTTCTGTACTGGCTGAGTAACCGAGTCTTTCTCACGATTCTCTGCAGAACCCGATTCCCAGCTTCCACCTCCCGTTGAACTTGTCGGAGTGGTTTCCTACGCCGAGGATGAAGACGAAGCGCGAGGAGATCCGAGAGCTGATTCTGAAGATCCAGACGCAGCAAGACCTGGACAAGAAGGAGGCGGACCAGGAGGAGGCTCCACCGGACTCGCCGGAAGAGCCCGAGGTTGAAGAGACGTCGGGGTTGATGGACAGAACCCCAAACCTTCCCATTAGACCCTGATCCCCCTCCTCCTCTGAATGAGCCGGATCATTCGCTGCTGGTTTCACGTCACCATCTCAGACGATCTTCATCTCCTTCCTTCAGGCCGCGCCTTTAACTTTGTATGAAAACAGGAGACGTGTAAATATGCCGGAGTTTTCCGCTGCCTTTGTAATTAACTGTTTTATGACTCATTCTTGAAGTGGCCCATTAAGTTATGTTTTCCTAGATGTTCTTCTCTCCAGGAGGATCTGTGCAGAAGATACTGTTTGGCTCTTGCATCCTTCATTTTTATGCTTCAAGTTGTTTAGATGAATAAAACTAAGAACGTTGTTGTTTGTAAGTTAATCCACCATCTGGAGAGACTGTTTCCAGCTGGAGGGACATAGTTCACTGCTTATTGTGTCTCTGCCATGTTGAGTGGATGAATTTTTCAACATTAAAGCAACCTGAGATGCAAGAGCACTTCCTTCTCCTCAGCTTCTTAATGTGTGCTGATGGTGAGGCTGTCGACAGGACCGCAGCGTTCAGGACCAGCTGCTGGGAGAAATATTCTCCTTATTTGAGTAAAATGAGCTTTTATGGCCACAGAAAGATTTGCCTGAAGATGCTCAAGCTCCTCCCCAGGAGGCCAGAAAAGACCACCCAACGTGTGGGGCCTTTTTAAAGTTTTGTATTTGTAAAGGCATCCAGATGTGCATGTAGGCAGACAGACCCACTGTCCCTGAGCTGGGACATGGTTAATGTCCTCTTAATTCAATTCCTTGCTTGTTACAGCCACAAAATGGAACAGAAATATAATAGATGCAAGTTTGGATTTATATACATTCATAAATTGCTTCTTTTTATGATATTCTAGATTAAACCTTTTCTTAAAAATAGTTCCTGTACTTTTTTAAACGTTTACATAAAAGTAATTTACGTTATTCAACATGAGATTTCTATATTTGTTTCATTAAAAAGGTTTTTTTAAGTTATAGGTTCAAACTAAACGTGTGTGTCATGACGGTGAACTTTACTCGCTGCCAGAGCTTCGACACCTGTAAAGGTAGAAAGTTTACGTTAAACTTCCACTTCCTGCAAGTTCTTTCTAAATAAAACACCTGTAACGCTTTAAAACGTTTAACTGGAGGAACCAGTGGAGTTAATCGAGCCCTAAAGGGTTAATATCAATTTTATATTCTTTCACAGACTACTGTTTGGATAAAAGATCAATTTTCTGTAAACAGTTTTAATGCGACTGTGTTTGATATGATGGCGGGGGCGGGAGTCGACTCGCTAATGCCCTCTAGTGACCACATCCGGCATCTACAAGCAGTTTAAAACTACATTTAAATAAAACCCTGGTGTCTTTCATTGAATTAATTTGCTTTGCTGGTAATCAGATGCTGACTAGGTGACTGTCAGGTCTCTTTCTATGTTATTTCATCCACAAACAGTTCCAAAAAGAAAGTGTATTTGGTAATGTGGTCATGTTTCTCTAAAATATGGATCTAGTCGCTGCAAACAGTGATCAGCGGAGATCTTTTGCCATCTAGTGGCCAATGTTGGTAACTACAAGTGTAAAGTTAGAGAATGTACATTAACGTCCCACTTCCTGCTAGTTTATTCAAAATAAAATGCCTTTCAAAAGTTAAAACGGGATAACAGAGTTAATTGAGTTCGAACAAATACATATAAAAATGTTTGTCTTTGAATATTTTTGGCTAAAAATAATCAAAATGTTCTTTTATTGATTATTTTTAGCTCAAAAATAAAGATGATCCTGAATAAATAGTTTCTATATGGCCGTGTTTGATATGATGGTAGTGGAGTCAAAGTGCTAACATGTAGCCAGAAACAAGCTTACTGCCCTCTGGTGGCCACAACCCGTATTTACAACTACATTACAAATCTACAATATCTACTATGAAATTAATAAAATATAAATCACTTGTATTGCTCAATTGTATTTACTAAATTAAAATCTAGTGATTAGTTTTGATTGTAGAGGAGCTACTAAAGAGGGTAAAATTAATAAAGATGGATGCCGTGAGGTAAAAAACAACCAGATGTTGAAACGGTGCTATGCTAACAGAAGTCTGCTGCTGTAAACCAAGCTGTTAGCTTTTCTGTTTTCTTTGATTAAATGCTGCTGAACTATTACTAAAATTTATTTGGAAAATAAGTTAATATTTTACAACACACAACCTGTCACCACAATAATATCTTAAACTATTCTACTCCTGATTCATTTATTATTAGCGTAACGTGCTAAGTCCTTTTTAGGACACTTCTGGTTAAATCATTCAAGATAAGAAACATTAATGTAGTTATTCATCTACCCATCAGAAGGCCGCCATGAACTGCCTAATCACGTCAGATATGAACCAATAAACATATTAAATAAAGATATTACAGAATTAGTGCCTAATTATATATTTTACGGGTTTGTTTCCAAGCCCTAACCGGAAGGAAACGTGTTATGGTTTTATTTCTAACTTTACATGTTCATGCCCACTCTTTACCGCCCTCGTGTGGTCATATATTGTAACTACATCCTCAAACTTTGCGTCTTAATTGAAATGTTAAATGTTTGTATAAAAATGGGTTTATGATTTAAAAACTTAGTATTTATTAGAATGTTTTGAAAACACTGATATTTTTTGAGGTTGTGAATGCTGAAGATTGACCAGTGTATTAATATTTCTTTAGAAATGCATTTGATTGCTTTGTTCTCCATTAAAAATTTTATCACTTTTGATTAAATTATAACATTTATACATGTTTACAAATACTCTATATTGATGCTGATCAGCACAACTTGCACATGGAATTAAAACTAAGTTATGTGATATGAAATGGAGTCAGAGCACAGCTCACCTGCTCCGGCTTTACTTCATGGATTTTCTTTGGTTTTACAATTTATTTTCAAATTCTTCTTTTAGCATATAAATCTCTAAATGAGTAGAACCAGCCGTCTGTGTGACCTGCTTCAGTCCTACGCTCCATCACCACTTCTAAGCCTGCTGACCAGCAGCTCCTGGTCCTTCCTAAGATGAGGCTGGAACTTAGAGGAGATCTGGTTTTCACCGTGGAACCAGCTGCCTTACAACCTGACGTCACAGAAACACTTCGTGTATAGACAGAATATCTTCATGAGAACGAAGATAGTAAGGAAGAGTGTAAAACAACTACATTAAAATGTGTCCACAAAATAACTTCATTTCTGGGAGAGTAGGGGTAAATGTTAGTCTGGTTAAAAAGGTTTACTTCTTAAAAAGCTGTAAAAGGTTTAACAGTTTTTGGATTCTTAGAGTCTCTGTGAGCCACAGATACTATGAGGGGAAGAGGGTGGGGGTATACTGAGAAGGAACTGACACCACCTCAGAAGAAGTCATGCCACGCCCACCTCACTTACAAAAACAACATCTGTGCCACACACCCTAAAGCACGAGTGGGTGGTCAGGACCATGCAGGACAGCAAAGTCTTGTTGTTACCAAGGCAGGTCGATGGGTTATTAGATCTCACTACCTGAAGCACTTCACACAGTAATGACTCTTTAGTGTTGGTTATTGCATTGTTGGAGCTGGTTTAGAAATAAAAAGGGAAAAAGAAACTGGAATGTTCATGCACCATTTGTTCTGATAATAATATGTGAATAAGTGTGTTAAGTAAAGAGATCCAGATGAAAGAAAGGAAACAGCAGTTCAGACGAGATATTTTATTTCTTTTTTTATTCTATTATTTGTATTAAAATTCCTTGTACCGTACTTAGAAAGATTTCCTTACTGATTCTGGGAATGCCAGTAAATTTCTAGTAATATAATATTGAATACAGGGTTCAAGCTACAAGTTAAGAGTAAAGAACTACACTTCAAAGAAAACAAGAAAAGACGTAACAATAGAATTATTGTTCCGTGTTTATGTTGTTGTTCTGGGGGCAGATTTAAGTGATGCACATACATAGAGATGTGAGTTGGTGAGAGCTGGCTGAGTGTTGGATTGTTAATAGAGTTACAACTAATAAGAAACTAAAGAGGAGTTTCATCGTACATTCTGTGATGTTTAATTAAGTAGAATAGTTTAAGATGTCATCATGATAAGACTTAGAGCTGTGTGTTGTAAAATATTATCTTATTTTCTAAATAAACGTTAGTAACATTTCAGCAGAATTTAATAAAGAAATAAAAAAGCAGGTTTACAGCAGCAGACTTTTGCTAGAATAGCATTGTTTTAACATCCGGATGTTTTTAACTCACTGCTTCTATCTTTATTCATTTTACCTTCTTTAGTAGCTCCTCTACAATTAAAATAAATCAATAGATTTTAATTAGTGAATATATTTATGCAATAATATGCAATAAGTTTTACTCACATCAGCTGAAAAATATTAAATTATTACTCATTTTCACAATCAATTCTCTTATGTTTAATAAAGATATCCACATTTATCCAGCAGGACCAGGTTGTCTCTCCATTCATGTCACTGCTTCTGAGGCATTGTCTGTTAAAGGATGTAGAACTCCAACTAAACTAACATCATCGATCTGGTAAAGTGTGTTTTAAATCAGATGGTCAACTTTTCTGCCATTAAAGTCGTGTGACTTAGTACAGCAGCATGTCACACAACACGAGTGTCCCATTTCATCAGAGATAATGCTGCAGGCAAACATGATGCACAATACTGAGTTTTTCACCAGTAACCAACCAAAACGGCGATTCAACCCACAATACACACAGACACATGACACAGACCGATATTAAATAAAATTTCCATACAAAAAATATTAATGAGAATGATTTATGACAGCAAGGAAAAGTGTAAAACAATAACATGAAAAATGTCATCACAAAATAACTTTTTTAAAATATATGAAATGCTGGGACAGAGGAAGAAGTGATGGAAAATATTTTTCTGTTTAAAATATATACTTTATCAAAAAATAAAACAAAATCTATTTAGTATTTAGTAATGTGAAACGAAGGTTTATAATTTTACCTCATAATATTCATATGTTTATGGTCATTTGGAATACCAAAAAATATGTCTTTCCAAAATAAAACTGAACTTTCGCTGCAATAAAAACACAAATTTCACCAAAAGGTTTGAACACCAGGGCAACACCAAAACGAATGTATAACAGTTTCTGGGGATTCTCACCAAAACTCCAAAATTTCACATAAATGTCTATCTTTAATTTAACTTTAGTCAATAACTTTACTTAAAAGTTATAAATCTATAAATAAGTTTTAAAGAGTTTATTTTACTTTGTTGGTAAAGAGATGCTGACTAGGTGACTGTTAGGTCTCTTTCTATATTATGTCATACACAAACAGTTCCAAAAAGAAAGTGTTTTTGGTAATGTGGTCATGTTTCTCTAAAATATGGATCTAGTCGCTGCAAACAGTGATCAGCGGAGATCTTTTGCCATCTAGTGGCCAATGTTGGTAACTACAAGTGTAAAGTTAGAGAATGTACATTAACGTCCCACTTCCTGCTAGTTTATTCAAAATAAAATGCCTGTAACAATTTAAAACGTTAAACCCGAGTAACAGAGTTAATCGATTTAGAAAAAATAAATATAAACTAGTTTGTCTTTTAATGTTTTTGGCTAAAAATAATCAAAATATTTTTGGCTAAAAAGTAAAGATGATACTGAAGAAATAATTTCTATGTGTCTGTTTGACATTTTAGTGTTATGTGCTAACGCAGCCACAAAGGCTCATGTCGTAGTAGGACTAGCCCTTTGATTGTTGTTAGCAGTTAAGTTCAAGTGATGTTATTGAATTACTTTTATCTGTTGTTTATCTAAGTTCATGTTGAGTTTCACTTGTCGTTCTGGGTTCATGTTGGCACCGTGACTCAAGGAGATTGTACCGAAACAAACTCCTACCCTCTTTGTTTCTGTGTTCAAAAGTAAACGTTTGTCATATCACAAAATTAGATCTTTGTTTATGCTGTTAATTATAAGACGATGATGATGATAATGGAAACCAGCTAATTTCCCTCCGGTGATTGTCATTCACATCTACAGCTATTTACAAGTATCTTCTATGTAATTAATAAAAGATATCTTGTATTGCATAAATATATTCACTAATTAAAATCTATTGATTTATTGTAATTGTAGAGGAGCTACTAAAGAAGGTAAAATGAATAAAGATAGAAGCGGATAGAATTCTAGCAAAAGTCTGCTGCTGTAAACCAAGCTGTTAGCTTTTCAGTTTTCTTTATTAAATGCTGCTGAAATGTTACTAAAGTTTATTTAGAAAATAAGATAATATTTTACAACACACAGCTCTAAGTCTTATCATGATGACATCTTAAACTATTCTACTTAATTAAACATCACAGAATGTACGATGAAACTCCTCTTTAGTTTCTTATTAGTTGTAACTTTATTAACAATCCAACACTCAGCCAGCTCTCACCAACTCACATCTCTATGTATGTGCATCACTTAAATCTGCCCCCAGAACAACAACATAAACACGGAACAATAATTCTATTGTTACGTCTTTTCTTGTTTTCTTTGAAGTGTAGTTCTTTACTCTTAACTTGTAGCTTGAACCCTGTATTCAATATTATATTACTAGAAATTTACTGGCATTCCCAGAATCAGTAAGGAAATCTTTCTAAGTACGGTACAAGGAATTTTAATACAAATAATAGAATAAAAAAAGAAATAAAATATCTCGTCTGAACTGCTGTTTCCTTTCTTTCATCTGGATCTCTTTACTTAACACACTTATTCACATATTATTATCAGAACAAATGGTGCATGAACATTCCAGTTTCTTTTTCCCTTTTTATTTCTAAACCAGCTCCAACAATGCAATAACCAACACTAAAGAGTCATTACTGTGTGAAGTGCTTCAGGTAGTGAGATCTAATAACCCATCGACCTGCCTTGGTAACAACAAGACTTTGCTGTCCTGCATGGTCCTGACCACCCACTCGTGCTTTAGGGTGTGTGGCACAGATGTTGTTTTTGTAAGTGAGGTGGGCGTGGCATGACTTCTTCTGAGGTGGTGTCAGTTCCTTCTCAGTATACCCCCACCCTCTTCCCCTCATAGTATCTGTGGCTCACAGAGACTCTAAGAATCCAAAAACTGTTAAACCTTTTACAGCTTTTTAAGAAGTAAACCTTTTTAACCAGACTAACATTTACCCCTACTCTCCCAGAAATGAAGTTATTTTGTGGACACATTTTAATGTAGTTGTTTTACACTCTTCCTTACTATCTTCGTTCTCATGAAGATATTCTGTCTATACACGAAGTGTTTCTGTGACGTCAGGTTGTAAGGCAGCTGGTTCCACGGTGAAAACCAGATCTCCTCTAAGTTCCAGCCTCATCTTAGGAAGGACCAGGAGCTGCTGGTCAGCAGGCTTAGAAGTGGTGATGGAGCGTAGGACTGAAGCAGGTCACACAGACGGCTGGTTCTACTCATTTAGAGATTTATATGCTAAAAGAAGAATTTGAAAATAAATTGTAAAACCAAAGAAAATCCATGAAGTAAAGCCGGAGCAGGTGAGCTGTGCTCTGACTCCATTTCATATCACATAACTTAGTTTTAATTCCATGTGCAAGTTGTGCTGATCAGCATCAATATAGAGTATTTGTAAACATGTATAAATGTTATAATTTAATCAAAAGTGATAAAATTTTTAATGGAGAACAAAGCAATCAAATGCATTTCTAAAGAAATATTAATACACTGGTCAATCTTCAGCATTCACAACCTCAAAAAATATCAGTGTTTTCAAAACATTCTAATAAATACTAAGTTTTTAAATCATAAACCCATTTTTATACAAACATTTAACATTTCAATTAAGACGCAAAGTTTGAGGATGTAGTTACAATATATGACCACACGAGGGCGGTAAAGAGTGGGCATGAACATGTAAAGTTAGAAATAAAACCATAACACGTTTCCTTCCGGTTAGGGCTTGGAAACAAACCCGTAAAATATATAATTAGGCACTAATTCTGTAATATCTTTATTTAATATGTTTATTGGTTCATATCTGACGTGATTAGGCAGTTCATGGCGGCCTTCTGATGGGTAGATGAATAACTACATTAATGTTTCTTATCTTGAATGATTTAACCAGAAGTGTCCTAAAAAGGACTTAGCACGTTACGCTAATAATAAATGAATCAGGAGTAGAATAGTTTAAGATATTATTGTGGTGACAGGTTGTGTGTTGTAAAATATTAACTTATTTTCCAAATAAATTTTAGTAATAGTTCAGCAGCATTTAATCAAAGAAAACAGAAAAGCTAACAGCTTGGTTTACAGCAGCAGACTTCTGTTAGCATAGCACCGTTTCAACATCTGGTTGTTTTTTACCTCACGGCATCCATCTTTATTAATTTTACCCTCTTTAGTAGCTCCTCTACAATCAAAACTAATCACTAGATTTTAATTTAGTAAATACAATTGAGCAATACAAGTGATTTATATTTTATTAATTTCATAGTAGATATTGTAGATTTGTAATGTAGTTGTAAATACGGGTTGTGGCCACCAGAGGGCAGTAAGCTTGTTTCTGGCTACATGTTAGCACTTTGACTCCACTACCATCATATCAAACACGGCCATATAGAAACTATTTATTCAGGATCATCTTTATTTTTGAGCTAAAAATAATCAATAAAAGAACATTTTGATTATTTTTAGCCAAAAATATTCAAAGACAAACATTTTTATATGTATTTGTTCGAACTCAATTAACTCTGTTATCCCGTTTTAACTTTTGAAAGGCATTTTATTTTGAATAAACTAGCAGGAAGTGGGACGTTAATGTACATTCTCTAACTTTACACTTGTAGTTACCAACATTGGCCACTAGATGGCAAAAGATCTCCGCTGATCACTGTTTGCAGCGACTAGATCCATATTTTAGAGAAACATGACCACATTACCAAATACACTTTCTTTTTGGAACTGTTTGTGTATGACATAATATAGAAAGAGACCTAACAGTCACCTAGTCAGCATCTCTTTACCAACAAAGTAAAATAAATTATTTTAAAATGATAGATTTTAACCAGTCTTTAACTATGTCAAAGTTAAATCTTAGACAGACATTGATGTGAATTGTAGTTTTTGTGACATTCCCTCAGAATCTGTTTTACATTTGTTTTTGTATTGCCCTGATGTTTAAACCTTTTGGGGAAATGTGTGTTTTTATTGCGCCTGGTGAAACTCCTCTGGTGTTGGACAGGATTCCTCTGCCTGATGCAGCTGATGCAGTTTTCCAGACAGTCTTTTTCCATCTTGTGCTTCCTGTCAACATGAAACACATGAATGTGTTGCTGCTCCAGTACGAGCAGGCACCGTCACATCCTCAGATGGAGGCGGATGATGGAGGCGGATGATGGAGGTGGATGATGGGGGTGGATGATGGAGGCGGATGATAGAAGTCGATTATGGAGGTGGATCATGGAGGTGGATGATGGAGGCGGATGATGGAGGAAGATGATGGAGGTGGATGATGGAGGAGGATGATGGAGGAAGATGATGGAGGCAGATGATTGTTGCTGGACTTCTGTGCTCGTCATGGACTGTCCATAACGAACACCTTGTTCAGACATAAGAGTGCCCACATGCGCACTTGGCACCAGGACACTCTAGGCCGCAGTTCGATGATCGACTTTGTAGTTGTGTCGTCAGGCTTGTGGCCACATGTCCTGGACACTCGGGTGAAGAGAGGGGCGGAGCTGTCAACGGATCACCACCTGGTGGTGAGTTGGTTCAGATGGTGGGGGAGGATGCCGGTCAGGCCTGGCAGACCCAAGCGTGTTGAAAGGGTCTGCTGGGAAGGTCTGGCAGAGTCCCCTGTCAGAAAGTTTCAACTCCCACCTCTGGCAGAGCTTCAACCATGTCCCAGGTGAAGAGGGGGACATTAAGTCCGAGTGAGCTGTGTTCCATGCTTCTATTGTCGAGGCAGCCAGCTGCAGCTGTAGCCGTAAGGTCGTCGGTGCCTGTCGTGGCAGTAACCCCTGAACTCGTTGGTAGACACCAGCAGTAAGGGATGCCGTCAAGTTGAAGAAGGAGTCCTATCGGGCCTTTTTGGCCTGCGGGACTCCAGAGGCAGCTGATGGGTATTGGCGGGCTAAGCGGAACGCAGCTTCGGCGGTCGCTAAGGCAAAACTTGGGCATGGGAGGAGTTTGGAGAGGCCATGGAGAATGACTTCTGGACGGCTTCGAGGAGATTCTGGTCCACCATCCGGTGGGTCAGGAGGGGAAAGCAGTGCTTCAGAGGGGATGGGGGGCTGCTGACCTCGACTCAGGACGTTGTGAGGCGGTGAAGGGAATACTTCGAAGACCTTCTTAATCCCACCAACACGTCTTCCAATGAGGAAGCAGAGTCTGGGGTAGCTGGTGATGGCTCTCCAATCTCTGGATAGCTTAAAAAGCTCCTTGGTGGCAAGGTCACAGGGGTGGATGAGGTCCGCCCAGAGTTCCTTAACGCTCTAGATGCAGTAGGGCTGTCTTGGCTGACACACCTCTGCAGCATCGCGTGGACATCGGGGACACTTCCCCATGACTGGCAGACTGGGGTGGTGGTCCCCATCTTGAAAAAGGGGGACCGGAGGGTGTGCTCCAACTACAGGGGGATTACACTCCTCAGGGATGCTGGAGAGGAGGGTCCGTCAGATAGTCGAACCTCGGATTGAGGAGGAGCAGTGTGGTTTTCTTCCCAGTCGTGGAACAGTGGACCAGCTCTACACCACCTTCAGGGTCTTTGAGGGGGCATGGGAGTTTGCCCAATCAATCTACATGTGCTTTGTGGACTTGGAGAAAGCATTAGACTGTGCCCCCCGGGGATTCCTGTGGCCTCAGGATTGGGTCTCTGCTCTTTGTGGATGATGGTTCTGTTTGCTTCATCGGGCCGTGATCTTCAGCTCTCCCTGGAGTGATTCGCAGCCGAGTGTGAAGCGGCTGGGATGAGAATCAGCACCTCCAAGTCCGAGACCACGGTCCTCAGCCGGAAAAGGGTGGAGTACTCTCTCCGGGTCTGCAAGAGGGTCCTGCCCCAAGTGGAGGAGTTCATGTATCTTGGGGTCTTGTTCACAAGTGAGGGAAGGGTGGAGTGGGAGATCGACAGGCGGATCGGTGGGGTGTCTGCAGTGAAGCGGACTCTGCATCAGTCTGTCGTGGTGAAGAAGGAGCTGAGCCAAAAGGCAAAGCTCTCGATTTACCGGTCGATCTACGTTCCCACCCTAACAAGATCTCGAATAAAAGCGGCCAAAATAAGTTTTCTCCACAGGGTGGCCGGGCGCTCCCTTAGAGATAGGGTGAGAATCTGGTCAGGATGCCTCCTGGAAACCTCCCCGGTGAGGTGTTCCGGGCACGTCCCACCGGAAAGAGGCCCCGAGGAAGACCTAGGACGCGCTGGATGGACTACATCTCTCGGCTGGCCTGGGAACGCCTCGGGATCCCTTCAGATGAGCTGGTGACTGTGGCCGGGGAGAGGGAAGTCTGGGTTTCCCTGCTTAGGCAGCTGCCCCCGCAACCCGACTCTTGATAAGTGGCAGAAAATGGATGGATGGATGGATGAAATTTTTACCTGTTTAATGTTGTGTTGCAACTGTTTATTCTGACTGAGAATTCCAATAAAAACTTATATGAAAAAGTAAAACTGTCAAGCTTCTCATCCAGTTAACAATCATGTTTTACATTCAGTGTTTACCTCTACAACATTTTTTATGTTATTAGTGATGTAGAGTCATTTTCATTTATGTGCTTAAGAGAGGTGTAGCGGGTCAAAATAAATGAAGGGATAAAAACAGACACTCCTTTTTAATTCTGTTTTAAGAGTTTTTTTTTAATTTTATTTTATTTGTCATGTATGATGAACTGCATCCGAATGTCCACCCAACTCCCTAACCCCTCCTTCACTACATAGGTCTGCACAATACATCACAGTGACTCATTCTCTTGGCAATTCAGACAAGAAGCTGCCTATTTTTTTCCTCTCTCTTCTCTGCCTTCTCTAGAAAATGAAGAAGACTCTCGCGCCTCTGCTGCTTGGCAGGGGTGCTGCTCTCGCTCTCAGCTTCCTCATTATCATGTGGCACTGGGACAGAGGAGGGTGCCACAGGGCTCCCCCCCAGGATGAGGCAAGAAGGCAGGGAGGCCGCACAGACGGCTTGCTGCCTATCGCCTTATCCATCAAGGAGTACCACTTCCATGATGCAGCAGGGCGTTCCCCCGTCTCAGTGCCAGTTCCTGTGGGTGGTTTCCTGAGCTCCTTCAAACATGGAATTTTAAGTAACTGTAACACGGCGTTTACAGTATACTGTATACCAATCACATCTGAAATGACAAATGTCACAAACCTTGTAGTTTTTTTTGTTTTTTAAAAGGTTTTCCCACTTTTTGGCTGCCCAGGCAGGGCTGACCTCCTGGCTCAGCCCCGTTTTCTGCAGCACAACCCTTAAACCACACACAAACACACAGTATTAAATATTAGCAGCAGCAGTAGTACTTACATTAAATAAAAATAATAAGTTTACTTCCAGCTGGCAGCCGAAGCAAACCTCCTCCACCAAAGAGGTGGTCCTCTGCATGGGGACGGACCAGCCTCTCTGCATCCTCATTTGTCCCTAGAAAATTAAAATGTTGTTTATTGAGTAGTTTGTACCTGTTTGCCAACAAAGCGGTTTGATAAGAGATAAGAGAGCTAATGCTAATGCTAGTGGATTTGAACAATGTGGAGTAGTGTGTGTGGTTAGCTATCCCAAAAACAACTGAGAAACTAGTGGACTCCATTTTCAACTTAATTCACTTAGCACTGTATGAAAGTTGTTCGTGCACTATGATATTTTCTGATTTCAAAGTTAAAAGTGTCTTCTTGGTTGATACCAAACCAGAAATGCTATATTGCAGGTGACTGAGTGAGTATACGGTTGCATGAGAAACAGAGAGAGGCACCATTAAAGGGAAACTGCATTTTCTTGTTAGTCTTTTAGTTAAATATACGTAAAATTTGCAACTATTATGCACACAAACAGGCAGTAAAACAGTTTTCAGTGCTTTTGTTTTAAATCTATTTCATGTAATTTGAATATAGGTGATTATCTTAAGGTTAAAAAATGTATCAACTGTTTTGAATGGACAGTTAAAAGCAATAGTTAAGAGTGATTTAATATAAGTGGCATAATTCATTTGTATTTGTTGTTGTGTTCAAGTAACCTTGCTGGAAACATGTTAGGGAATGTCAGATTGTCCTAAAGGGATATTATGGCCAGGTTGTAAATGGGACTGAAAATCATGGCCACCTGTCAAACTGTTAATGATACCTGATTTCTGAGGAAGAATAAAATTTCCTGTGTGAAGCTTACACCAGCTCAGCGTGTGTGTCTCCTCTATTCTTCACCACAGCTTGACACGTTGAGACAACAAAAACTCTGACTGTAATGCCAGAGGGGCAACAGAGGCCATGAAGAGTCAAGAAGACTTCATAAATGCCGTTGATGTACTTTATTAATCAAGTTAAAGTCATTTACAAAAACATTTTAAAACTTGCACATTTTGCTTGCACAAATAGTATGAAAAAAACTTCTGCCTAACTGTACACATACATCATCATTGTCATCATGTGTCTCGTCCTCTGTGATCAGCAGAGCACCATCTTCTCCAGCCTTACGTTTCCCGTCTCTGGTCTCCAGGGTCTGCATCCTGGTGGACCCCATCTCTGCTGCTTTTGCAGGGTCTCTTTCCTCAGCTGATCCCGACCACTTTGTCTTGCAGAGCGTGCAGAGTTTGTGGGTGTAACTGATGTGTGTCCTCGAATCAGGGATGGTGCCCAATCTGGGCCAGCCTCCATCATTTCATAAGCTGGTTGACCTGCAATCACATTGCTGTTTTTATTTAAAAAGCTAGTTAACGTGGATGCTTCAACATTCTTCACCACTTAATCAGACCATTTAAACATCCCACCAGATCTCTCAGAGCACAACAGAACATCTCATGCATGGATACATATTTGTGTTATCATACATTCTTGTTGGTTACCTGTATATTTAAAATATGTCACCCTGTGACGTCGTGCTGTAAGATGAATAAAATAAACACTGATCAAACACAAACAGATGAACCCTTTTCTTTTCCCTCCCTCTTTGCCTGCAGTTTACAAGTGAAGTTAACCAATGTGAATATAGCAACTTTAGACAGCAAATAAAGCTTATTCATTAACATTACTTACACAATCAAAAACAACAGCAACAACAGAAATCTCTCCTACTTGTGTTTATGAAAATAATCAGACATCTGTTCCATTTTGTTACAGTCTGTCCTGCCACTCCTCCAGCACTCCTCACCTCCCTCATCCTCCACACCTGTTCCTCATCTGCTCATCAGTGATCTAGTCAACCTGCCACACCTGTCTTCCTTTGTTCCCCAGTCCTTTATATACACCAGCACCATAGTCATTCCCTGTTGGACCTTAACCTACACACTTCATGGACTCACCCCTACTCCATTCCATGGTTCCTGTCCTGTCACAGTAAGACCTCTTCCAATATATCCTGTTTGTTAAATAAAGGATGTTTAACCTGCCCTTGTCTCTGAGGAGTCATGTGTAACACATTTCAACCTTAAAAAATCCATGCCTCTTTTTGTTTTAGTAAAGCCTCTGTCCACCTGCAAACACTTCCCTCTTCGCAAGCTCCTCCTCACTGCTCGTCATCACTTCTCCCCGGGTCACCGCCTGGCTGTAAAGGAGCGGACCCAGTCAGTGTGCCGCCACACACACCCACGACCACAGCGAGTCCAGAGAAAACAGGAAGAGTTTTAATCTGGAACCAAAGACATCACCTTTCCCTCACAGAGATAAAAGACAAGAACTTTATGTTTATCATAATCAGAAACAAAGTTTGTTTGATGGTGGCTGTAAACAGAATCGGGAGAAATTCCTTTCCTGAGGAGGAGACGGAGACACGACATCCAGCAGCCTGAGATTAGTGTCCATGATTTTTGTTAGGAATTTATTCCATTAGGTTTCCATTTCATCCATTAGTCAGATCTAATATTCAGTCTTATTATGAATTAATGAAGATAAATTTAAAATTCCATCAAAGGAAACATGTTTGAACAGTTTCAAAAAGTAACTTAAAAAGTAGTTACTTTTCTGAGTAATTACTTTTATAATGCTGCAACTCTGTTATTAACGCTGTTACTTTTCCCAAGAAGTAACGTCCCCAACACTGGAAACAAGTAACATGATTAATGTCTAGTAACACCTGGAAAGCATGTGGAAAGAAAAAGATGTTTGGGCGTCCAATGTTTAAATTCTGCTGGTAATATAATGAAGATTGTTTAGTAATCAGATTTTTGTCCTATAAAACTAAAGGTTTTGTAACTTGACAGTTTACATTTGCTTCAAGCTGTTTGAGGAAGTTAGCCTGTTTTATTAGTGATATTCTGAAAGATTTGTATATTCTGGATGAACTGATGTATTTGGAAATATTTGGATGTTTTTGAAGTCCTCTGTCTCCAGTTCTTCCTGCAGCTTTGTCCTCCACAGGTGTTGCTTGGGTTTCTTGTCTTTTTGCGTACTTTTCCCGGGTCAGCCAGCTCTGAGCAGAGCCTTTTGCTCACTTCAGATGTGTTTAGCTGTGTTTAGGATCTGAGTCCTCCTTGATCTTAATGGGACAACATGAGAAGAGTAAATTTCTTAGAGACTGTCTCCCTCCCAGTCCAGTTTATGTTCATGCAGTCTGAAGTTATCAGGTTCCGGATATGATAGGACATTATTTTTAACTCTCACACACCTCTGAAAGCATGCATATACCACTATAATCACTTACACAAACACCAACAACCAAATATCACACACATTCAAGAGCAGCATCACACAAATAAACCCCTGAAAATTCACAAACGCACACAGCTAAAAGCCTGCACACACACTCATGAGACAGCCTGTTCCCATCTGAATGAGTGACACCAGCACTGTATGTGAGAGGAAATACATGTGTGTGTTAGTTGATACTAGTATGATCAATGAGTTGGTACTCGAGTGTTCGAGACGTCGTTTCATCGCTGAGGAGGCGGAGCTACAGCCTGGAGGTAATTCAGACAGTCAGATGCATCTCTGATAAACCTGGTCATCCTCTGTCACTGGAGTTTCAACCTATGCCCTCTGGAAGGCGTTATCTTGCCACATGTTGGAAAACCAATTTATCTTCTTTAAATGCTACTGATGGCAGTATAGTTTTTATTTCTTTAATTTTATCATTGAGGATTCAGCTGCTGTATAAATGTCCAAGCTGTCACACATCACTGCTGCACTGACACTTTGTTGTTCTATGTTTTTATATTCTTAATGACTGGTTTTAAAGGTGCTTATTGTTGGATGAACTGAGGACTGTCAAACTGAATTACCCTGTAGGATAAATAAAGCTGTCACTTACTTTTTGACTTTGGAGTGCAGGTGGTGGTGAACGCACTGATTCTAAATATGGATCAAAGATTTAGAAAATGTGTGCAAATTCCAACAGACACAACATGTTTTGTTCTTTGAATGATTTCTGTTTTTAGTCTTGCTTTATTTCTTTAACGTGTTCCTTAGTTTTCTGTTGGACTTTCTTGAGTTCAGGTTGTGGTTCCTTTGGATCAGCCACAGAGACCTGTAGGGCACTACCCCACCTCCCCAAAAACATTATTCTAAAGGCCATAATGACTATAATTTTATATTAAAATGTTAATGGTGGAAAATGTGCTACCTGTTCTCTTGAGCCTCTGCCACAGGCATCTTTGTACTAGGCTGCATTTGTCTGCTGTTCAGTCAAACTTTGTGTGGGGAAAATAGATCATCAGAGCGAGCGGATAGAAAACTGATCTGTGACGTCATGCAGCCACAGCTGGGACTAACAGCTGATCAGTGGAGAAGCTCTAATGTTGGAAGAAGACGACGCCAAACATTTCTGTCACACTGTTTAGCGGAATCGGGGAAAAACTAAGAGACATCCGCATAAAGACTGGAAAGGCAGCTGGTAAGAGAAGAAATTCTTTCTGATTTTAACGCTGATCTGCCAGTTGATTTGATTTAATGCAGCGATTAATCCAGCACTGTGACGAGGATGAGGCTCTCTGCCACTGTGAACTTTTCGAATGACAGAGCTTCCTGTGCTGAACTTATGAGGATTAAGTGTTGTTAATGTGTGTAGGCAAATGCTACTCTTGTGCTAAATTGTGATTTAATTTAATAGAAATATTGACATCAGTTGGGTAAAAAAAAAATCTTTACAAAAAATGTAGTAGTTTGTAAATCAATTGTGATATTTATATTATGCATATAGAAATATGAAATGCATTTATTTGTTGATTTTATTCCAAAGAATTGTTGTGTGTCAATTGAACCATAAGTTATGTGTATTCCTTTTGTTTCATTTGAAGGTTTTTCACCTGATAAAAGACAAAAAAAAAAAAAAAAACTACTGTTCTCCCTACTAAAGTCTAAATAAAGAAAAGAAAGGAAAGAAAGAGGAAAAGGAATAACTGACTGCTGCTTGGTCATTTGAGTGTAGTCCGGTGTAGAGCTCCAGGTGGATGTCATTCCTTATCAAGTTGGGGAAAATTTGAAATAATACTAGAACAACTTGACATCTGCTATGTCCTTGGTGGATTTGTGTCATGTGCAGGTGCGATGGATCGTGTCAGGACCAGACTGGAACAAAAAGGCCAGGAGTCATACTCTCACCTGGTATGTGCAAGTGTGCACATACCACACTTCCTTCAACAGGGACGTGTTCATTCAACATAAAATGCTTCTAACGATTTACAACATTTAATTACAGTAACAGAGTTAGAAAAATATAAACAAGTTTGTCTTTGATTATTTTGTGATAAAAAATAAACACAGTTAATACTGAATAAATAGTTTCTATGTGGCTGTGTTTGATAGCTCTACTGTCACGGACCGCAAACGCCTGCAGAGAGCGGTGAAGACTGCATCTAAGATCACCAGGACTCCCCTTCCCTCTCTGCAGAGCATCTACCAGCGCAGAGTCCTCCGGAGAGCTGCCTCCATCATCAAAGACCCCACCCACCCTGAACATGGACTGTTCACTCTCCTCCCCTCAGGCCGGAGGTACAGGAGTGTGAAATGCTGGACTAGCAGACTCAGAAACTCTTTCTTTCTCTCAGCCATCAGACTCCTTAACAGCTAACAGCAGACTAGAGTCTGTAACAATGGACTTTACACATACTGACTGTTCACATTATCAATGCACCGTATTATTATTATTCAGTATTTGCACATGTATCATACCGTCTACCTCATGACAGTTCTTTTTTATGCACAATTACTCATTCAATGCTGAATGTTGCACAGTTTATGTAGCACGCTGCACATTATGTACATAGATTACTTTACTTATATTTTACCTATAGTTTATATTTATGTTTACTCTTTTGCATGCTCTTCTTAAACTAGTCTTTTCTATATACTTTGAATATTTATGGCATTCGGTGTGGACGGCAAAGTAAGAATTTCACTGTACAGGGAAACCTGTTTCCTTGCTGTGCATGTGACAATAAATGCTTTGAATCTTGAATCTTTGATAGGATGGTGCTAACATGTAGCCGGAAACCAGCTTACTGCCCTCTGGTGGTCACAACCCGTATCTACGTCTACATCACAAATCGAAAATATCTTCTACGGAGTTAATGAAAAATAAATCACTTGTATTACTCAGTTTTAATTACTAAATCAATATCTATTAATCTATTATAATTGTAAAGGAGCTACTTTAAAAGAGGTAAAATGAATAAAGATGGATGCATTAAAGTAAAAGCCAACCTTACAGAAAAACAGTAAACCACCACTAGCTTGTTAATTACACAAATGATTAACTAAAATTGACCAAATGAAATAACACAGTAGACTTAATTTTTTGCAGAATATTCAGCTAATGTCTCACAAAGCTAAGAAATGTAGTTATTTCAGCCCCTTTATTGGAGCACGCCAGACAAATTAGAAGTCAAATTATACTTAAATGAGAAATTCTACACAGAATATCTTCACGAGAAAAAATATATAACAGTAAGGAAGAGTGTAACACAATTACATTAAAATGTGTCCACAAAATAAGTTTATTTCAGTTGTGGGAGATTAGGGGTAAATGTTAATCTGTTAAAAAGGTTTACTTTGTCAAAAGCTGTAAAAGGTTTAATAGATTTTGGATTCTTAAAGTATTTCATTGAGTGATTGTTGTGACTGAATTCATGAAAAATAGTATAAATAGTATAAAACTCAACTTTCTGCAATAAAAACACAAATTTCACCAAAAAGTTTGAACATCTGGGCAACACAAAAACAAATGTACAACAGATTCTGAGGGAATCTCATCAAAACTACAATTCACATCAATGTTTGTCTTAAATTTAACATTGAAATAGTTATTGACTGGTTAAAATCTATAAATAATTTAAAAAGAATTTATTTTACTTTGCTGGTAATCAGATGCTGACTAGGTGGCTGTCTGGTCTCTTTCTATGTTATGTCATCCACAAACAGTTCCAAAAAGAGAGTATTTGGTAATATGGTCATGTTTCTCTAAAATAAGGATCTACTCGCTTCAAATGGTGATCAGCGAAGATCTTTTGCCATCTAGTGGCCAATGTTGGTAACTACAACATGTGTAAAGTTAGAGAATGTACATTGAAGTCCCACTTCCTGCTAGTTTATTCAAAATAAAATGCCTTTAAGCATTTAAAACGTTTTTTTCTATTTGCATTATATGACAGGGACATTGCATTTGACCATATTCACAAAATTGTGTAGCTGATGCCATGCAGAGTTTTTAGCCAAAGCTAGTTCTCAACTCTTGTTCCGGGTTGGGCCTTTCTACACTCCATTGAATTAGAATAAAGTATTACGAAAACCTATATTAAACTCACCTAAACACACAATACAAATATATAATTCATTCTCTCTCTCACACACACACACACACATACACACACACACAGTACTATTTACAAGTGGTTACAGTTTTGGTTTGTTTAAGCCTAAATTTAAGCCTAGTGGTGAAGGTTTTAAACTCAGAGTTTTGTATTATTTAGGAAAGACATATTGTTTGTTTTTCCAAATGACCATAAGCATTTGAATATTATGAGGTATTTTTATATACCTTTGTATCACATTACCAAATACAGTTTTTTCCTTTTTTGACAAAGTAAACAAAATAGTATTTTCCATAATTTCTTCCTCCATCCCAGCGTTTCAAATATTTTTTAAAAAGCTATTTTGTGATTAAAATTTTTAATGTAACTGTTTTACATTCTTCCTTGCTGTTATATATTCATTCTTATATATATTTTCTGTATTGAGATTTGAAAGTAAAAAAAAAGAGAGAAAAAAGAAAATGACCACATATAGGACATAAGGAGGACTCGGTTGGTTTGGTCACGTGACTTTTGACACACTGACGAAGCTTCCTGTACATAGGCTCGAGGCGGACCCGAGCATAACTTCACTAGAATAAAGATGAGGTAGAGATTGAAGGAGTGGAGGATTCGCTTCTTTACAAGGTATTCTCTGCAACATGATTTAATTAAAACTTTAAACTCCAGCTGGAGACTCCGACGTGTCTTGGATACTGAAGGTTGTTGGTTTCTGTCCTCTGCGGAGGCCAGCTCGCTGGAGAAACGGCGGAGCGGAGGAAGGATCTGACAAAGAGTCGTTATTGAGGGAAACCTCGTCAGGAAGCGAGGTGAGAATTACACCTTGGTGTGATGTGTTTGGTTTAATCGGGAAGTGGTAATATTCCCGGGAATCGTGTGCTTGTGATATTGTGTAGTTGTGATTGTCCTTCCTCAACTCCGGTTACTTCCTGTTTGTTGTCTATATGAGTTTTCTGACCCTTTTTCTGTATTGATCGACTATTGATTTTGGACTTTGGGTTGGTGCAGTCATCATTGGCTTGACCTCTGCCTGGAAAAGATTTTAGATTTGGGATTCTGGACTCGGAATAAACGACAGCGGAGCAGGTCGCGTACTGGTGAGCTAACGAGCCACTAGCTATCAGCTGATCTACCGGTGTTGTGCCATAAAGTGATTGTCTGCCAGAAATTGATGGCCGCGGGAGCGCGCGCAGCCTGTTTGCATCGCGTCGCTCAGTTTCGCTCGGCTGTTCTTCTCGACATAAAACCCAGAGAACCACCCAATGGCGCACCCCACACCCCACCAACCACAACTAACCAACCCCATCAACGTCCCCCATATGGTGTTGTCATTAGTTTACATTTGTCAATGACAGCATTTATAATGTTTACAAAAGTAAAAAGTTATGCAAGAATGCTCACAGACACCCCCCTCCATGCACGTGCGTACACACACACACACACACACACACACACACACACACACACACACACACACACACACACACACACGAGTCCTGCAAAGATGTGGCTGCAGAGCTAGATGGCTCCTCCTCATCAGACTCCGGGAGCATCTCAAAGACCTGTGTGGTTGCAGAGGGAGGCGATTCTTCATTTTGGCCAGTGGGAGCTGCTCCAAAACATTTCAGAAGTGCCCCTGAATTTACAATTAAGATACAGTATGTAAGTTAGATCACACTTAACATGCATCAGTTACCCAATTAAAATAAACAATAATAATGCACAAATGATCATTTTTTAACATCCTGTTCACTAAGCATAACATACCATAAATTCAATTATTAAAAAAACTATATCACATAAAGTTTTCAGAATGTCATGTCAGTGTATATTGACATGGATGTTATATAGGTTATTAAGTTAGCAAAGACCCATGTATAGCATTAAAAATTCCACAGTCAGGACGTACTATTGTTTACCAGCTTCCCAGACTAATAGGCCCATGTGATCTTGCACTTGTGATGCAAACACAAACTAGCCTATTGGTGAAATTAACTGCATGACTTCATGCTTCAAGTTTTAATAGTTGCTTAAGTAAAGCTAAAAACCAAATAGTAGTCTTTTGGGGCTAAGCAGCAACATATTAGCATAAGGATAAATAGAATGTAGGCTACTGTTTCAATACATGCACAATCAACGTCACTCAGAGACCTGCATACCTTTATCTTTATCCCAGAGTCAAGACTGACGTCACGTGATGTGAGCAAATTCACGTTGATGCAGGAAGTTTCTTTCTTTCTTGCGTTCTTTCTTTCTTGCTTTCTTTCTTCCTTCCTTCAATAAATTTAATAATACATATGTATTAATTCTATGAATGAAATACACTTTCTTTGGAAGCAGCAGTTTGTGTTGTGTGGCCTGGGATCAGGCTCCTCCTTGCTTTTCCTGAGAGTGAGACTCAACCTGCTCTCAACCTCTGCAGTTGCGAGTTGATCCCCCACCCGTCTCCCCCCTGGCTTTTCTTCTGACACACACACACACACAACCTGTATACATGACTCTCAGCAGCAAGTTGACACAATGGTTGAGGCGCCCATTAAGTTGATGTGGAAATGAGCCGCATTAGTCTAGAAAACTGGCACTTTTTTTCTTTTTCTTTTCTTTTTTGAGGGTGCTCTTGCGCCCCCAAATAGATTGTGCCCTGGGCGGTCGCCCACCTTGCCCATAGCAAAAACCGTCCCTGATAAAACCGACAAGTGCTGTAATCAGAAACCATATTCAGGCATGTTGCAGCTTCACGGTTTAGGTTTCATGCGTTTGCCTTATGCTTGTGTAAAGTATGTAAAGTCCATTAAGTATATGATTTGTGTGTTGATTTACAAAGTTTAATTTGCACAGAAGTTCATGACTTATTTAATTTATTTATTAGAGTACATTTTTTATTAATGAAATGCAGAGTCTACATTAAAGTGTCTAATTAATTGTCAATAAAACAAACAAATGAACCTTAAAATGGCTGCAGTTTATTCAGGTAAGACATATTTTACAGATTACTGGCCTACTAGTTCCTTAACTTCACTCCAAACCCTTTAAGGTGGAATTAGGCCTCAGTGGTTTTTGCCTGCCAAAAATTGATTAGGGACCTGTAATTGTCAATTATCAATTTCATTCCCACATTTGTGAAAAAAACGCAAACCACTTTTTGGTAAAGTGTGTGGTTAAACCAACAAATCTGATTAAGGTTATTTAAATGCTAAGCTACAGCAAAAGAGGAATGAATTGAAACTCTGCTATTTTCATCGACAATGACAAAGTTATTTTGCTGATGAACCTTTCTCATGATGGCTAAACATGGCTCCCTGATGACTAAAACATGACAAGACGTAAGTGAGATTTCGTTGACGAGACTAGATGAAAATGTTCAAGGGCTGATTGTCTGACATTAAAAATGCATGACAATTCTGCCTATCGGTCTTTGTCAGGTGGCGTAATGCTTGGGATAGCTGCAGTGTATTGTGGGTCGATTGCCATCTTGGTTGCATCCTCGTTGTAAGCAATGGTGCGCCGTCTTTGCTGTGTTATAATCGTTGATAAAATGGGAGTCTCGTGTTGTGTGAAAGACTGCCATACTAAGTCGGCCACAATGTTAGATTTTTTTGGTTTCCAGCTTTTAAAAGAGGCTTTGGACAGCAGGTTGAGGATGTAACTGAGGCGCCGGATGGCCCGGTCACAGCTGTGAGATGGAAGAACATCACTTTCACCACCATCTCCCTTCATGTGTGTTTGCTGTTGGCATTTTCATAAAGGCAAGTAGGAGAGCTTTTGTTGCTGTTGTTTTTATTGTGTAAGTAATGTTAATGAATATATTTTATTTGGCTTTCTAACGTCACTATATATTAAAGTCTAATCTATAAAGTCTAATCTAATCTATTGGCTAACTTCACTTAAACTAGAGGCAAATCTGTGTTTGATCAGTGTTTATGTTATTTAATCATCTTATATCAAAACATCGCAGAGTGAATGATTTTAAAGATCCAGGTAAATACCAAAAGTGCTCTGTGAGATCTGATGGGGTGTTAACTGGTTTGATTAAGATGTAATGAAATGTAATGGCCAGATTGTGTACCATCCCTGATTGTAGGACACACATCAGTTTCACCCACAAACACTGCACTGTGCACGCTCTGCAGGATGAAGAAGACGGATCAGCTGAGGAAAGAGACGCTGCAAGCAGCAGAGATGGAGTCCACCAGGATGCAGACCCTGAAGAGCTGCAGACCATGAAGAGGACACGTGATGCTGGAGAGGAAAGCTTCAGCTACAGACCAGAGGACACATAAGGCTGGAGAAGAAGGTGGTCAGCTGATCAGAGTATAAGACACATGATGAAGATGATGTGTGTGTACAGTCAGACAGTTGGAAGTTTTTTTATTTTTATATTATTTGTGCAGAAAAAATGTGTTTTTTTTTTTGTTTTTTTTTGTACATGACTTAAACATGAATAATAAAGTGTGTCAAAGGCATTTTTGAAGTATTTTGGCTTTTCGTTGCCTCTTAAACACATAAATAACCAGCGTCAGTTTAATAATGAAAATTACATTAAATTTTAATTACATTAAAAATCTAGTGGAGAAAAACACTGAATAGAAACATGATTGTTAACCAGATGAGAAGCTTGACAGTTTTACTTTTTCATATAAGTTTTTATTGAAATTCTCAGTCAGAATAAACAGTAGCAGCATAACGTTAAACAGATAAAATTTCAATAACAGAAAATACAGAATATGCACACAGGACATAATAAAAACACTGAAGTTGTGGCAAAATATCTTTAATGTGAGAGAATTTCCTTCTTTAATGGCAAGTTCAACACTGAAACAATAGAACGTGCAATTGTGCTAAAAACTGCAAACTATGTGCAAATTAGTCACCAAGACGACCAATGAGAGCAGATCCAGAAGTCTTCTTTATCTGCTGCAGGCCGTAGACCTCCATGAAGCAGATCCAGAAGTCTTCTTTATCTGCTGCAGGCCGTAGACCTCCATGAAGCAGATCCAGAAGTCTTCTTTATCTGCTGCAGGACGTAGACCTCCATGAAGCAGATCCAGAAGTCTTCTTTATCTGCTGCAGGCTGTAGACCTCCATGAAGCAGATCCAGAAGTTTTCTTTATCTGCTGCAGGCCGTAGACCTCCATGAAGCAGATCCAGAAGTCTTTTTTATCTGCTGCAGGCTGTAGACCTCCATGAAGCAGATCCAGAAGTTTTCTTTATCTGCTGCAGGCTGTAGACCTCCATGAAGCAGATCCAGAAGTCTTCTTTATCTGCTGCAGGCTGGACCTCCATGATGACCCAGAGCTTCAGTGGAGAGTCGGTCAGGTGCTGGGAGGACCTGTAGACACACTGGCAGACAAACAACAACCGTTTACAACAGAGTTCAACCGTTTGCTTTATTTAGCTTCATTTATAAGGACGTTTATATTATTACAGTTTCTGGTTTACAGGCTGATGCCAGACTGACGTGTTAGCTTAAGTAATTATGTTGTATGAACATGTGGTAGAATTATTAGAGCATTTGAATATTTTTTTCTGAGTTATGTAATATAAATATGAAGTTGTTTCTTTTGCAACATTATAATGCATATTAATAATTTATGTTAAGAGTTTAAATAAGTAAAGAAAACAGATAAAACAAAGTAACCCTAACCTCCAGCCATAACTTCACTAACAGCAGGTGAGCTTACCTTTGCAGTGAGACGGTGTTGTGCAGTCCTGCGGTGGAAGTGTGAACAGATCCTGCACCCAGACATTCCTGAAATGTCTGTGAGCTTCCAGAGATTTGTAGTTTCTGAACTGTTCATACGTGTAAACACTGATACCATAAACAAGGTCGCTTGTTATGTCCAGCGATGAGGTTGGAGGTAGTAACGTAGCATTGTAGCTCCATTCCTAAGCTGTGAGGTCGTAAGGATCTATGTTATTGATTGTTGATCAAACTCATTCCAACCATCGACCGCTGTAAACCAGATTCTTAAACCATGCTACCGCCATTTCTTCTGCCTTCTTTTCTTCACGTGCACTTAACTCTTAACACTGTTCAAATGTTTTCTTTAATTAGCCAATATCTGATGGAAAGCTTGCCATAGTAATGAGCAACGAATGGAATGCCTTGCATGAGCAACATCTTGCACAATAATTCTGACCAGTCATAATTACGTTTGAGATAGCTTTTACTTTCATTCTGCCTAGTTAAAACTGAATTACAGATATCTGTAATTGTCATTTAGGATGTGTGACAAGTCGTGTGCCGGTTAAAGTGATGTCATTTTGGATATCTGCAATTCTTTTGCGACTAATCAAAAATTAATTACAGATATCTGATTGTATTTTTGACTAGTCAGAATGAAATCGTAGATATCTTTAATGAAAATTCTTGCTAATTATAATTTATTTACGACTGGTCAAAATGAAATTACCGAGACACCAACTCAACCCCTTGACTTCAGTTTATAGACGGCTGCGCCCTTGCTACGAAAAATAAAACGGTGCTACGGTTTTCTTTTGTTTTTATATTTCATGTTTTTTATGTAATTATATATAATAATATATTATTATATATAATTATTGATAAGAATGAGACTCAATCTAGTAAATAATGTTAATTTGGATGACTGTTTTATTTCCACTTTAACATGCAACAATCCATGGAGAAAAAAAACATGCTATTGCTGTTAGCTGCCATATAATTTTAAGTCTAATTAATACAATAATGTAGCTGCTTATTCTCTTTTTATCATCATTTTAAACTCTCTCACGTACCTTGTTTTGAGTCCGCTGCTGTGACATAGAGGCTGTGCTGTGGAAAGCTAGCTCGCTACTGCAGTGAAAGCGATGTAAAGTCTTTCTATTAGGTTTTAGTTTGAAGTGATCCCACACTTGGGAAATTTTTTCAGATTTTCTTTGATTTTCTTCTTTTTATTCCTTGCTGTGTCACTTTGCTCTTTGCTCATCTGATTCCATGACTTCTCGCTCCCACCAAACAAACAACCACACTTCTGGTTTACCAGCAGGTAAGACTGGAAGTAAGTTGTACAGACAGAAAGTAATTAGACAAAACTTTTTTAAAAATTATTTTATTTTAAAAAGAAGCGTATATTACTAAAATTGTAATCAAAGTATTTTGTTAATCAAGTAAATCAAATAATTGGATTTAAAGCATCCCTATTTTCAAGCCTTACATTTGGAATATTTATCATCTGGTGTTCAGAAACAAAGTTACGCTTCTTCTTTTAAGCTGTTCTCTGCAAGAAAACTTTAATTTGAAAGATTGGGAAGATTGGTGTTTTTACTGGAGAATCTGGACATGAAACAATTATACTAGCATTTGTCAATGATTTGTCACAGGCATAATTCCCCGTATCACTTCTGGTTTCAGGGGATACTGCTTGTGATATGGCCTGAAATCCGATTGGGACGTGATAACAACGGGTGGACAGTTCTTAATTAACACAACATCATACAGATCTGTAACCCAGAGAGAAATTGGTACTTCTGGCAATGCTGGTATGTCTGCCAGTTCTGTTTCTGACAGATATGTGCTATCAATATTCCATGTCAGCCCGTAATATGTGCTATTATGGGCTGGACACACGGAGGCGACGTCACTCCTTCTCCATCGTTTTCTATCGAACTTGCTTGTTGAGGTGGAAATGGCTGCCCTCCTCCAGCCAAGCGACATTCGTGCATGTGAAATGTTGCGCTCATTCATGCAGACGTGCACACGGGGGCGACGCGACACAAGAAAATAGAAAAATTTTTGTAAGTCGCGACTAAATAATCCAGAGACACAGAGAGATAAATGTTATAAACAAACAGAACTTTTTCTCAGTTAACAGTGAACAACCGGGATTTAAGAAACTCATCAACACGTTGGACAAACGGCATCACTGCCATCTCGTCTTCATGTTAGTGGAGCATCTGTCCTGCCCAGGATGATGAGTGAGGGTGTTGTGAAGGACGTGGCTACAGTCCAATGTTTCGCCACTGCTGTGGGCCTGTGATCAAGCCGCATCATAGAGCTGTATATTAATGTCACGCTACATTTTATTGATGCAGACAACGTGAAAACAAAATGTCTCCAGACTAATTTTTTCCAGATCACACCGGGCAGAACATAGCTGCTGTTCTGAGACAAACAATAGCTACGGGGACCTGGTGGAAAGAAACTAGTCTGTATTACTACAGACGAGCTTCAAATGTCACACTGACACACTATTTTTTTTTTACAAGGTCTTCTCTGCAACATTACTTAATACATTTTAAAGGTGTGACTTTGAAGAAGCTCTGAGGGGATGAGGTGGGAATTTTTGTGTTTGCGTGGTCTTGAAATCCAGTTTTATCTTTCTTTGTCATTTCAGTGTTCCCTGCAGATGTGCAGCAGCTGCTGGTGATTACAGAAGGGGTTCGTTGTAAATGGAGTCTTATCAAGCAGAACCTAGAGTCCCATGTCATACTGGAGGAACTATGGCCCAATCAAGATGGGGAGCAGTTGATAACAGGCTGGTGGCTCCACTGAAGAGTGAAGATGATGATAAAGAACCTCGGTCTTGGTCATATTCAGCCCACCTTCATCAAGCCCAAACTGAAGGCAACACAGATGTAGAGACTCCAACCAACAACCCAGATAAACAGATAAAATCAGAAAGTGATGGAGAGGACTGTGGAGGACCAGAACTAACCAGTAACCCAGACCCAAGCAGTTATTTACAACCAGATAGTGACAAAAAAGCTTCAGACTCTTCTGAGATAAAACATTTGTCACATTTGAAACCTGAAATGGAAGACGATGATAAAAGTTGGAATCCCACGAAGGAACATGGGTCAGGTGTACCCGGTGATGTGGAGAGTAACTCTGCCAAAAAATCCCTCATCTGCTCTGAATGTGGTAAAGAGTTTCACTACAGAAAGTCTTTCCAGAGACACTTGACACAGCATTCAGATGAAAGGTCTTTCAGCTGTACGAACAGTAAGAAACATTTTAAAGTAGCACAAAATGTAAATGTGCAGAAAAGAGTCCACACAGGAAAACAAACAGTTAGATGTGATGTTTGTGGTAAAATCTCTAGTAATAAAGTAAATCTTGGGATACACATGAAAATCCACACAGGAGACAAACCATTCAGCTGTAATGAATGTGGACAAAGATTTAGTCACAAGACACACTTAAACCGACACATGAGAATCCACACAGGAGAGAGACCATTCAGCTGTGATGAATGTGGACAAAGATTTAGTCACAAGACAAGCTTAAACGAACATATAAGAATCCACACAGGAGACAGACCATTTAGCTGTGGGGAATGTGGACAAAGATTTAGTCAAAAGGCAAGCTTAAACCGACACCTGAGAATTCACACAGGAGACAAACCATTCGGCTGTGATGAATGTGGACAAAGATTTAGTCAAAAGCCAATCTTAGACCAACACATGAGAATCCACACAGGAGACAGACCATTCAGCTGTGGGGAATGTGGACATAGGTTTAGTCAAAAGACGCACTTAAACCGGCACATGAGAATCCACACAGGAGACAAACCATTCAGCTGTGGGGAATGTGGACAAAGCTATAGAATAAAGACAAGCTTAGACCTGCACATGAGAATCCACACAGGAGAGAAACCATTTGCTTGTGGGGTTTGTGGTAAACAGTTTAGGTGGCTTCAAAGTTTAAAAGGACACATGCGTTTCCACACAAAATAGAAAAGGCACAATTGCAGGATTTTGCTACAATCCTGTAAACAATGTGTTTACAGTTTTGTACACAGAGCACTGGGAGACAGAGTAGGAATATCTTTAAAGAACTAACAGTCGATGCAGTTAGGGTTTTTCTCTTTCTAAAATGTAAATATATGATGCCACTAGTTGCATACAATGTTGGACTTAAAAAATATTAAGGTCTTTGTTTGTTTTAGATACAATGAAAATGCTAATGTTTTATTTTTATTTGATTGGATTTATGGGGAGGAACACTCTTTTGGGAGTCCCATTTCGACCTGTCAGTCATTATTTGAGGCGAGACTTAAATCAGCTTTACAGGCAGCACAAGTTACCATGGTAACTCAGTGGGGACTTATTGAAACCATTGTAGTAGTTTAATTATATTGTTCTAATCATATTGCAGCTTACTGTGTAACTCATGAAGTTCTCAGATCAATAAAGATGAGATTAGAAAATTAGATGATTCTTCCCTAAACTTACATGAGAAGTGGTGAAGATTTGCAAATTAGATATAAGAAAAGACATCTTACTTTGGTATTAATCCACTTTTTTTCATGCGTTTCTTATATCAAATATTGGGAGGCTGTATGTCAGGAGGAAGAGCAGTTGTCTTCCAACCGGATGGTCGTGTATTGATTCCAGGCTTTCCCTGACTACATGTCGAATTGTCCTTGGGCAAGACACCTAACCCCACGTTGCCTCCCAATGGGCCTATCGGGTATGAGTGAGTGAGTGAGTGAGTGAGTGTGTGTGTGTGTGTCAGAATGGATATGTAGTATAAAGCGATTTGAGTGGTCAAGCAGACTAGAAAAGTGCTCTATAAGTACAAGTCCATTTACCATTTTACCAAATAATTTCCAAATAACATTATTATTTCAGTATTATTTCTAATAGCTATATAGATGTAGGTAGGTAGGAAGCACAGATGGCACAAATCACAAAGATTTATACAATTTTTAATCAATTTAGTTAATTTGTCTAGAGCATTTCTTCTTTTATCGTATGTTGTATCTTTGCTTTATAATAACTTGTTCATGTTGTTTCATCCTGTTTGAATAGTTTATCAGTGTTTCTACATGTGTGTCACAACTAATGGGTTAAACAACTTCTAATTTACAGATGTGTTCACAAATGTGTAATTCTGATATTCCAAGACAATGGAATGAAGAAACAGAAACATTTCTAACATTAAGCCAAACACTTGAAAATCAAGCCGGTCTGATCTTCTGCCAAACCGGCAAAATTATGTCTGCTTCCACTGGCTGATAACAATAAACCACGCCTCCCTGCAATCCCACAGAACTCACACCCAACAGTACTGGGTGTGAATCTCATCTCACTCAAACACAGAATCCTTGGATGAGATCCTCTCTCTTAGGTTAGCTATGAACATGACTGGTATCACAAAGATTGGTGATAGTGAATTAATCTTCCTATATCATATTAACTTTGGTTGAACATCATATTTACATGTTTCTGTTTATGCTTTAAATGTTCATATTTTATCTTATGTTTGTAGAATAGTTATTAAATATATCGTATTATTGTACCTGGTCATTGTCTGAGGTTTCCTTGTGTGGTTCTAAGATCAATTCAAACGAGAACTCTACAAGTAGCGTGAGTCTGATTTATTTAATGACATATCATTATTCCCTCTAGGGGCAGGGGTGATAGGAGACCATCCAGGCTGCTCGTGAAGCTGCAGAGAAAGCCATGCAGTGGCTGTGGATTAAGAGAGCTGATCTGTGGGTACCTACTAGTACACAAGTCAGGGCCTGATCACCCCTGGCTGCGTTGCCAGGGTGAAGGTGTCTGATGTTGCAAGAACCGTAACAAACGATGACCCCAGGAAACATCACTGATGATGCATACCAGTACATCCAGGAGATGTTTTTTACATAGTTAAGTCCTGACCGTGACAGTAACTCCTAGGGAAGAGACTAGGTGACAACCAAGAAAAGATTAGTGTACTGGAGAGACAGTTGATGACTCGGAAAGACAGCACTCGGGAATAGTATGGATTATCTCCCAGACCATATCTTTTGTGAAGAAGAACCCCAACCATCTACGGACAGCACGGCTCCATCAGGCCAGAATTGAATGTTTGAATGAAATGAAACACATCACCACTTCAAACCCTCAAGAAGCATTTCGAAAGATCAGGTGAGAGGCAACCACTAGAAGAGCTGCTTAGCATCCTGCAGAAAATGCTGATAGAGAAGAGATGCAGAAGAGAGAGAGCTAGGAAGCCAGCAGCCTTCATTGCCAGTTCCTTCTGCTTTGCTAAACAGCTGCTCAGAGACAAACTCAGTAGAGGAAGTGAATTGCTTCCTCCAGAATACCACTGAGGGAGACCTGGGGTCCAACAAACCCATCAACCTTGCTCTACCAACAGCAGAGTTCAAGCTGACGGAACCAAGTCTGAAGGAGGGAGGCTGACGAGGTCATCAAGGCAGCCCAATCAGCATCTTCTCCAGGCCCTAGAGGGGTACCCTACTTCATCTACAAACGCTACCCTGAGCTTCTCCATCACCTGTGGAAAATTGTGAAAATCTTTTAGTGAAGAGGTAGAGTTACTGACCAGTGGAGGTCAGCAGAGGGAGTCTGGAGTTCCAAAGAGGAGCACTTGAAGAACATCAACCAGTTTCAGATAATTATGCTGTGTGGAGGAAATGATCTACTGCATGCCCTTATGACAATTTTTAAGAATTATTTTTTGTTTTTCATTGCATCTTTCAAAGTTATCCTCACTTTTCGGACCAAATGCTTTAGTATTCCATTAATACATCATTATGATACCCAACCAGTGGAGTTTCAGTTACGAAATGAAAAACATTAATAAACCAGGAAATCTAAGTTGAGGAAGCCATTTTAACTTATAAAGACAGAAATTGGAAACTTCCATCCATCCATCCATTTTCTTCCACTTATCCGGAGTTGGGTCGCGGGGGCAGCTGCCTAAGCAGGGAAACCCAGACTTCCCTCTCCCCGGCCACATTCACCAGCTCATCCAAAGGGATCCCGAGGCATTCCCAGGCCAGCCGAGAGATGTAGTCCATCCAGCGTGTCCTGGGTCTGCCCCGGGGCCTCCTTCCGGTGGGACGTGCCCGGAACACCTCACCAGGGAGGCGTCCAGGAGGCATCCTAACCAGATGCCCGAGCCACCTCATCTGGCTCCTCTCGATGTGGAGGAGAAGCGGCTCTACTCTGAGCCCCTCCCGGATCACCGAGCTTGTCACCCTATCTCTAAGGGAGAGCCCGGCCACCCTGCGGAGGAAACTCATTTCGGCCGCTTGTATTCGAGATCTCGTTCTTTCGGTCATTACCCACAGCTCATGACCATAGGTGAGGGTAGGAACGTAGATCGCCCGGTAAATCGAGAGCTTTGCCTTTTGGCTCAGCTCTCTCTTCAGATCAGATCAGAAAGATCAGAAATCAGAATCAGAAATACTTTATTAATCCCTGAAGGGAAATTTGTGTTTCCAGTACAACCCATCCAAGACTAGACAATAACAACATATAACACAAACAGGATCAGGCAAACTGAGGCAGCAGCCGTTTGTACAGCGCTCCTTGTCTTAGATATAGGTGAAAGGTAACGTTAGGGGAGTAAGATGTAGCTGGAGAGGATAAAAAAAAAGGCATCTCCACACTGGGCCTAAGGGCCCATTATTGAGATACAAAAAACACTCCTCAGTACATAAATCACATAACTCAGACAATCACAACATCAGAAACACGTGGCGGGGGGGAGAGGGGTCTCCCATCGCAGCAAGTGCAGACGCAGCTGCATTCTCTGAGTGCGTCCAATCAACCCACTGCCCGGGAGTGGAGGGAGGGGGGAAAAGGACAGCCCAGACAGTGAATCACGGGGAGGTGTATCTGTAGTGGTGTACTTGAGTGTGGTGCATGTGTGTGCGTAAAAGTGAGCATCTGAACTTTGCCCCAGTTCTCCATCACAGTCTATGCCTCCTGATGATAGTGGGCATCCTTGGTAGCTGATCCAGGTTAAAGTCCATCGCCCTGTGAGGAGGGTGGGGGAGGGTGAGGGGACTGAGCATCCGTCAACAAAACATTCCAGGGAGCTTTTAACCAGCCATCCAAGGCCAGTACAGGGAGCCGAATTTGATAACAGCATTTCACCACGACAGACCGATGCAGAGCCCGCATCACTGCGGACGCCGCACCGATCCGCCTGTCGATCTCCCGCTCCATCCTTCCCTCACTTGTGAACAAGACCCCGAGATATGTAAACTCCTCCACTTGGGGCAGGACCCAAGTGGATGATTCTCATCCCAGCCGCTTCACACTCGGCTGTGAATTGCTCCAGTAAGAGCTGAAGATCACGTCCCGATGAAGCCAACAGAACCACGTCATCCGCAAAGAGCAGAGACCCAATCCTGAGGCCACCGAACCGGATTCCCTCCACACCTCGGCTGCGCCTAGAAATTCTGTCCATAAAAGTTATGAACAGAATCGGTGACAGAGGACAGCCTTGGCGGAGTCCAACCCGCACTGGAAACAATTCTGATTTACTGCCGGCAATGCGGACCAAGCTCTGACACCGGTCGTACAGGGACCGTACAGCTCTTACAAGAGAGTCCGGCACTCCATACTCCCGAAGTACCCCCCACAGGAGTCCCCGGGGAACACGGTCAAATGCCTTCTCCAAATCCACAAAACACATGTAGATTGGTTGGGCAAACTCCCATGCCCCCTCAAGGACCCCAAAGAGGGTGTAGAGCTGGTCCACTGTTCCACGACCGGGACGAAAACCACACTGCTCCTCCTCAATCCGAGGTTCGACTATCTGACGGACCCTCCACCACCGCCGGTGTCCACCAACGAGTTCGGGGGTTACCGCCACGACAGGCACCGACGACCTTACGGCCACAGCTGCGGCTGGCCGCCTCGACAATAGAGGCACGGAACACAGCCCATTCAGACTCAATGTCCCCCGCCTCACCCAGGACATGGTTGAAGCTCTGCCGGAGATGGGAGTTGAAACTCTTTCTGACAGGGGACTCTGCCAGACGTTCCCAGCAGACCCTCACAACACGCTTGGGCCTGCCAGGCCTGACTGGCATCCTCCCCCACCATCTGAGCCAACTCACCACCAGGTGGTGATCCGTTGACAGCTCCGCCCCTCTCTTCACCCGAGTGTCCAGGACATGCGGCCGCAAGTCCGATGACACGACTACAAAGTCGATCATCGAACTGCGGCCTAGAGTGTCCTGGTGCAAAGTGCACATGTGGACACTCTTATGTCTGAACAAGGTGTTCATTATGGACAATCCATGAGCACAGAAGTCCAACAACAAAACACCGCTCAGATTCAGATCGGGGGGGGCGTTCCTCCCAATCATGCCCCTCCAGGTCTCGCTGTCATTGCCCACGTGAGCATTGAAGTCCTCCAGCAGAACGAGGGAGTCCCCAGAAGGAGTGCTCTCCAACAACACCCCCCCCCCCCCAAGGACTCCAAAAAGGGTGGGTACTCTGAACTGCTATTTGGTGCATAGGCACAAACAACAGTCAGGACCCGTCCCCCCACCCGAAGGTGGAGGGAGGCTACCCTTTCGTCCACCGGGGTAAACCCCAACGTACAGGTGCCAAGTTGGGGGGCAATGAGCAGGCCTACACCTGCTCGGCGCCTCTCACCGGGAGCAACTCCAGAATGGAAGAGGGTCCAGCCCCTCTCGAGGGCAGTTGTTCCAGAGCCCAAGCCATGCGTCGAGGTGAGTCCAACTATATCTAGCCGGAACCACTCAACCTTGCGCACCAGCTCAGGCTCCTTCCCCGCCAGAGAGGTGACATTCCACGTCCCTAGAGCTAGCTTTTGCAGCCGAGGATCAGACCGCCAGGGTCCCCGCCTCTGGCAGCCGCCTAGCTCACAATGCACCCGACCCCTATGGCCCCTCCCGTAGGTGGTGAGCCCACGGGAGGAGAGGCCCATGTCTCCCTTTCGGGCTGAGCCCAACCGGGCCCCATGGGCAAAGGCCCGGCCACCAGGCGCTCGCCTCCATGCCCCACCTCCAGGCCTAGCTCCAGAGGGGGGCCCCGGTGACCCACGTCCGGGCAAGGGAAACCTTGGTCCTTGTTTTTTCATCATCATAAGGGTTGTGTGAGCCGCGCCTCGTCTGGTCCCTCCCCTAGACACCTGTTTGCCATAGGTGACCCTACCAGAGGCATGCGCCCCCGACAACATAGCTGCTATGATCGTCAGGACACACAAACTCCTCCACCACGATAAGGTGGCGGCTCATGGAGGAAGAACTTAAATAACTAAATAAGCTAGCAGAAGAGAAATGAAGAAAGGTCTGGGAAAAGCAGTTGCATTAATTAATAAACGAAACAGGAATGTGCAAATATCAAAATTCACTACAAATAGTTACAACAGAGTGGTCAGAGCTAGTTATTACATCATCAATAAGTGTCCAGAGACTGTTATCATGGTTACATGCATCAAGCTACAACACGTGGTACAACAGGTAATGGTACACAGGATGGTCAGCCTTACTGTAACAATGTTAATGCTCATTAGCAGTCAGCCGGTACTGTAAACTGGCACAGTCGTGTTGCAGCAGGTTTGTCCATGTTTGTTTGTGGTGAGTTTTTTCTTGCATTTGTTTTCATTTCAAGCTGCTGCTTAGTAAATACGGTAAATTTTTTTTGGGAATCCAGAAAGTCCAGATAATGCTACATGCTGGACCTACAAGAACCGAACAACAAAGGAACGCTCGAGCACTTTCATGCTCGTGCGCAATCTTCATCTAGAGCCAAAACAGCAGGAGGCCAGGGATAGTAAGTCCCCCAGGAGGATCAGCGATTATCCGGCACCCTAGAAATGTGTGTGTAGCGAAACTAAATGATGTCTTTGGAAGGAAACAATTCGTGCTACACTTCCAGACCTTTGTCAATACCAGACAGTGGTTGCCCAAGGAACTCTAGGAAGTTTATGCTACAGAAATTACAAGACTGGTCTTAGAGGCATTTCCTCATTATGGCAATGCAGCCTTTACAATCGAACCATTTTGCCACTTTGTTGCCGGTTTGGATCCCATCTATCAGGCGAAACGTCATGAACATGATGCAGCTATGCTGGAGGATACATTAGCTGTTGCATGTAAATGGGAGCATGCCCAGGAAGCACTGAAACTTTTCCCTCCACCTCTGTCTTTACCTGCTCTGACGTCACACGCTGCTTCCCTATTTGCAACTGATAAGACACTGACAGATATGGTGTCCACTATACAGGACAAATCTCATTCTGACCCATCTGCAGGATTGCTCAGCGCTGTCAACCAGCTTTCTAAGGATGTTCACGACTTCATGCATGAGCTTTCTCAGCTGAAACTGAAGCGTGCACACACCGCTTGACACGGGTCTGCTGATTCGGGAACGTACAAACATGGATATGACCGCGCAGAGGAACGTTCATAAGCTTGGTTCGAGCAGGATGCGTGGTGAACATCTCCAGAAGACAGACACGCCAACCACAGAGACGGCTACCATGTGAGCTTTACTGACAACTGCCGGGGTCAGGGAAACGAATGGTAGCAGTTACTGAGGGCCACGTATCTGCTTCTATTGTTGAGGCCCATGCACAGGTAACATCACCCGCGTGCAGCACACCCACACGCCATGTGTTAGCTGTTATTGAGAATGTTGCTACTAAAGTCCATCTAGACACAGGCTCAGATATATCACTAATTAGTGAAGCTTTCAGGATGTCCATTCCCTCCTTGTGCACAAAGCCAATGCAACATGCTCAATTTTTCCCTAGAGCTGTGACAGGCGACTATCTGGACAACCTAGATTCATTTCTATTCATTCTATTCATTCTGTTTCTATTAGGATAGGTAGTGATGTTTTCACCCACACAGTGCAGGTTGTCAGAAGAAATCACGCAGCCAGTGATCTTAGGCTGGGACTTCCTGCTTTGACATCATTAGGTTTTAGATCTGAAAAGGTCGCTACCATCAGTAACCAATTCACTGAGCCTGACCAACTCAGCCTTACCAAACCAGCTACTGGTGCCTCACTCTCAGCCTCACTCTCAGCTCACAGCTCGGGTTACCCTGCTGCTGAAGAAACCCACACTCAGCCCAGCCCAGGTTGGAAACTACTGGCCGGTCTCACTGCTTCCATTCATGTCTAAACTACTATAACGTGCCGTCTTCAGTCAGGTCTCACAGTTCCTCCAAGACAACAACCTGTTAGATCCATATCAGTCTGGCTATAGGCAAGGCCGCTCTACTGAAACTGCTCTCCTGTCAGTTACTGACTCCCTACGGGTTACCAGATCCACTGGTCAATCCTCAGTCCTTATACTGCTGGACCTGTCTGCTGCCTTTGACACGCTCAACCATCAAATACTGTTCTTGACGCTCTCTGAGCTTGGTATCTCAGAATCTGTCCTCTCGGGGTTTATGTCCTACCTCACAGGAAGATCCTTTAAAGCAGGGATCACCAACTCTGGACCTCTTGAGCCAGTGTCCTGCAGGTTTTCACTGCATCCCTGCTGCAACACACCTGGTTCAAATGAAATAGTCAATAGTCAAGGTCTACACCAGCCTCTTAACGACCCATTATTTGAGTCAGGTGTGCTGCAGTATGGAGATACTGAAAACCTGCAGGACACTGGCTCAAGAGGTCCGGAGTTGGTGATCCCTGCTTTAAAGTATATTGGCGAGGGGGCGTGTCCAGATCACATGGGCTGACAACAGAGGTGCCTCCGGGCTACCAACAGCCCCTGTCAAAGTGGAAGATGTCGGCAATCATAAACTTCAGTAAGTATTATTAGCAGTCATTTTGCTACTCATTTTAAAGTGTATTATTCTGGGCTTACATCAGGACACTTTGAGACAAATGTCTAGAAAACAAGCTCACATCTAAGACAAATGTTTAGAGTTTTAAGTGTCAGCCTAGTCTCACACTGATTTGACAATTTAACGTTTCATCACCGCTTCTTGTTCGTCTATTTTTAAAAATTTTTATTTTATTTTTGCCGGTGTTTTGACTGTCAGGATTCCGGTTTCTGCTTTTGTCAGAGCTCATCTATTGGTTGTTGATCGTGTTTCGTCACTGCGATCCAAGACGAGAGAAAGATTGAAACAGCGCAGATTACCAGTTTAAAGCTAACGACTGAGATGACGGCAACGCGCCGTGACTCCAGTCAGACTCCTCAGATTTCCTAAAGACTTCTGTTTTCAGTCTGCGACCGTGAAAATGGTTTGGTGTGAGCCCAGCATTAGTTAAACCTGTTTTGGGGCTGCACGGTGTGGAGTTTGCTTGTTCTCCTTATGATTTTGTGGGTTTTCTTCAGGTTCTCTGGCTTCCTCCCAACATCCAGAGAAACAATGTCAGGCTAATTTGTTGCTCTAAATTCTCTTTAGGAGCGGTTGTTTGTGTTGGACCTTTTATGGATGGGTGGCCTGTCCAGGGTGTACCTGTTAATTGCTGGCTAGTAGGCTCCAGCTTCCCTGCAACCTTTAATTAGAATGGTATAGGATATTAATGAGTAGTTGAACTTTAATGTATTTTTTTTCCACTCAGATACAAGAAGCTGAAACATTGCTGTTGAAGAAGCAGCTGAAGCTGTTGTAGATAAGTTCTTTATCAAAAGGGCTTGCTGATATTAAGAGTCTGCAGACAGAGGTCTCAATGATCTTTCTTTATTCGGCCGAACAGGGGGACACCCCTTCAGGATCAAAGACCACGTACATTCATTTCTCCATGCTTATATAGCCTGCCTGTTACTATTTCTGTATACACACACACAGCCTTTTAGGGCTGACTGGTAATTAGTTGACATCACTTTGATATCATGTTATAATGTCAATCTATTAATATTTTGCTGACCAGGGCCACTGCACCTGTTGTTTTTCAACTCTGATGTATTAATACTTCCACATTTCCCCCTTTCAAATATTTCAGAGTAATCGGCCCTAAGACGATACTCTGAAACTTACAATAGGGAAACCTTTTTACGCACACTTGTCCACACACGCAGGTCTCAAGCATAACATAGGAGCCAATCTGAACCTCCCGTACGAGGGCGAAAAAAACCCCGAAGGGAGAAAAAATTCCCCCGTGCCCCCCCTCTGGGCGAGCACCGGTAACTTTTGATCTTACTTGACACTCAGGCACGGGTAGGCCAGTGAACCCCTGCAGGAGACCTTCTAAGTACTATGACAGAAATTAATCATACACACACAACAAAGAAAATACATTACAATCCGTTTTCACAAGGATAACCTATTACAGAAGATTACTGACTACAAAATTCACACGTGAATAACACAAGATAGAGTCCTTTTCCAGTCCGGAGGCAAACAGGAGTGTTGGGTCACCAGCCTTCCGTCACAGGCTGCCGCCCCTTTGTCCAACCGACTGTAGTTCTATTGAGACGTCACAGGTCCAACTCAGTACGGACCAATTGGGCAGCCATGATGACAGAGGTCTGTTTCTTGAGACTCGTCCTCCATGCTTTCCTCAGGGCAGGAACGATGCACATGCCAAACAAGAAAAGAAGGATCAGAACCAAAGCTGACCCATCTCCCACCTTTATCAATACATTTTTCCAGTCAGCCATTAACTGGTCCAACCAATTAAGAGACCAGTCGCTCTTCCCAGCATGCTCTCGCACCTCCCTTCCCACCCGTATTATCTCGTCCATGGCAGATGTAAAGGAACCATCTGGCGCTGTGTTAGCTGGAATAAAAGTGCAACAGTCCTCCCCGAACATTTGACATATTCCACCCTTATCTGCCAGAAGCCAATCTAGTGCTTGCCGGTTCTGTAGTGCGAGTCTGCTAGTCTCATGCAGCTGTTCTCCAAGTGCACTCAGTCCCTCGATGGTGTGGTTAAACAACCGCTGTTGATTATATATATATAATTTATCCAGTTAACATTTTTATTCACAGTTATCCATGGTAGTATAGATTCTATGCCGGCCACTACTTCATTTCTGGCCGAAAATTCCACAGGAATCCCTTTAGCAATTCCAATTGCATCCCGATATACCCCATGAGAACCAAGACCTGACGCCTACTCCTACGCAGCGCGCCCTTGTCTTGTTTTAAGTTAAGAATGTTATTTACACCATTGTATACTACCATAGCTGGCACCTTTAAGCGAACAGTAGCACACAACCCCACCCAAGAGGGGGGTAGGGTGCTACGTAGCAGATTATTTCCACATAACCAGAAACTATCAGCGACCGCATGTGATTGGTCTCCGAACCAAAATAGGGTTGGAACCGTGATTGACGTATCCTTGCAGACCTGATGTATAGGCTCCGGGTTCTCAAACCATACTGCTTTTGTTATGAAGAGAGGAGACACACCAGACTCTGGGAACCATGATAATACCCATGTGACATTACATCTTACCGTCGTGTTCCCCACCATTATCCCATTTTGCTGGAGAAATCCTCCGCTGGCAAAACACTCGTATGCGGCGTTATAGTCCACCTCGTAAACCGTGGGAGGGGCCATGGCGGTATTTGCCACCTGGTACGGTTCACACAATTCCTGGATTTTGTAACCCCTATCTTTATTCAGGTAACCATGCATCCTCTGGGCCCCATAAAGTAATCTACACTTTATACCACACATTGGGAGCCCGAAGAAAGCATTCGTCGTTGTAGACTTGAACGCTTCTTCTTTACACACTCGGCGTTGTTCCTGGGCACACTCCCAAGAGCTGTACTTGTCTGGGACAACAACCGGAGGGGCTCCAGGCGCCTTTGAGCACCATATGCATTCCTCCGATGTCATTTCCTTTACTGACAGCCACGCCCAGCGATACCAAGTGTTGGCCATTGCTTCCTTCCATAAGTAATCTTTACTAGGTCTAAACCCTCGTACTTCCGGTTGCCCCTTTACATTCTTGACCTCCCCCCCCCCTCTAATGTTTTATCATGATAACTATTTACCAAAGTATCTAATCCTTGAGGGGGAAGGGTGAATGACTCAACCACCCCATTGTCTGGTTGGCCATCAGTAACCGCGGTGGGCTGCGGTTCAGGTGTAAAATCAACTTTATTCACAACAGGGGTGTTAACTATGGTCTGGTAAGAACTTACAACCTTCCCAATCTCCAATAGACCCTCCAGGGTGTTCCATGCAGCAGCCCATACCTGGTCAACCATTAGGGACGTAATATGTGCTAAGTGTTCATACCCCAACACACCTGGTACTGTCTGATGGTTACCTATTCCTGCCTGTGGGCGTGGAGTAGTGATTGCTTCAAGACCAACCTTATCCGGCTCCTGGACCAGAGCCGCAGCTGGAGGGGGAGTGGGCTCCTCCTTTACAAAGTGAACTCCCCATTTCTTGGCAGTTGCAGCTGTGGTAACATAAACACTCAAGTCTGAGCCCAGAGGGTCTAGCCTGGACCCCAAAGCCTCTCCTCCCTGAGCACCGCTTTTATCATCCATCCCAGGATTCACTGGAATGTTATGCCCCTCTACATTTTTCCCATTAGTTGATCTTACCCTTCGCCGACGTTGTGCCAAAAGGGCAACATCTGTCTGAAATACCGAGTCACGGGTAGTGTGTAGATGTGTGCGGGTGCATGCCGGCAAAAGACCTGACTGATAATGACATTTGGCATGTGAGTCGTACTCCCCTTGGTCACCGAGGACGGCGCTCCCTCTTTGCGCTGTTGCCCTTCTGTTTCCTTGAGAAGGCCCTGGTGATGGGACGACGTGGTGGCTGTTGCTTTGGGTCCGGATTGGTTGAATTGTCCCTGCCGAGATCCCTGTCCCGCCCAGAAGAAGAAACCAAAGGAATGTCAAACTCAACATCATCGGGCGGCAACTCTGAATCTGCCCTGACAGGACTATCTTCGTCAGATGCATGCGAGGCGATACTTCCCCTTTTGGGGGACTGGTCATTTGAGAACGCTGCACAATTCGACCAGTCCCCAGGGCCCGTTTTGCAGTTGTTGGTCGTAGTTGCCAACGAACAATGGTTCAGGTGGTGCCAAGCGAAGCTTCCTTCTACCTGGACCGCAGTCGGGGTGGCTCGGACTACCGTGTAGGGACCTCGGCGTCTAGGAGTGTTCCACTTCCTCCGAAATTCCTTGATGTACACCTTATCCCCGGGCACCACTGGACCCGATTCCACCGAGACCTGCTTGGGCTCGTTTGCTTTTTCCTGAAAATAAATTGCTTTATGGATAGCAGACAACTGTTTCATGTAACTGTGCAGCTCCTTCTCCAACTGCTCCAGCGGGGGTCCTTTGAAAGGACCCCGAAACTGGGGGCCCGGCATGGGACGACCTGTTAACATTTCATGAGGAGACAAATGTGTGACCCGATGAGCTTGCATGCGGTAACTCATTAGGGCCAACGGTAATGCGTCATGCCACCGTAAACCAGTACATGCACAAATCTTATTAATTTTTGCTTTAAGTGTGCCATTCACTCGTTCCACCCCTCCCTGACTGGAGGGAGTGTAAATACTCCCATGACGGACTTTGATTCCGAGCTGACGCAGGACGCCCTCGTAGACTTTATTGATAAATGCTGGTCCCGAGTCTGATGAAAGGATGGATGGTAAGCCAAACCTAGGGATCACCTCACGGACCAGGAACTTTATGACTGTTCCCGCCCCCATGTCCTTTGACGGAGTGGCCTCCACCCAACGACTGAAATGATCAAAAACCACCAAAAGGTAGCGCTTACCGTGTACCGGGACCAACATGTCCACAAAATCTAAAATCAGATGACGAAACGGGCCTTCCGGGACAGGAATTCGCGCTGTGGGGGTGACAATACCTTTCCGAATGTTATTTTGCGAGCATATCTCGCACTGATTTAGCGCATCCGTCACCAATGCCTGCAGGTACGGCGCCCAATAACCCTGTTGTTGTACCCGATGCACCACCTCATCTCGCCCACAGTGGTCTGGTTTATGACACTCTGGAATTAACAGAGACAAAAGTGAGATTGGAGCGACAATCAGGCCGGTATGTGACCGCCATAACCCTCGCCCATCTTTTGTAGCACCCCTTTTTTCCCACATGTTTTGTTCACTCGCGCTGGCACGCGCTTGCATTAGTGTGATATCGTCGGGTGTGACAGATGGTTCCAACTCCACAGCTGGGGCCAAGACGGCGACCTTGCAACCTGAAGCGTGCTTTGCAGCTTCGTCTGCCGCATTGTTTCCCATTGTGGTGATGGAGTTGTCTTTTCGATGAGCAGGACACTTGATAATGGCCAATCGATGTGGAAGCATCATGGCCGAGATTAACTTCATAATCCGTTTCCCATGCCGAACAGGTTTACCATCTGATTTTTGAAACCCGCGCAGTTTCCAAACTGCTCCAAACAGGTGACAGACTCCGTGAGCGTATGCTGAATCTGTGTAGATATTAGCAGAGGAGTCTTTAGCAAGTTCACATGCCGCAGTAAGTCCGTATAGTTCAGCTAATTGTGCAGAGCAAGGTTGTAAACATTTTTCAGCTTTTATTGTCACAAACGTCCCTTCCTTTTGTTGCACCACGGCGTAGCCTGCGTGAGTTCCCATGTGGTCTCGAAAGCATGACCCATCTACATAGTACGTGACCTGTGCGTCGTCCAACGGCTCAGATTCCAAGTCCGGTCTCAGTTTTGTGTACCTCGTGGTCTCAGCGACGCACTCGTGTGTATCACCTTCAAATTCAAAAGGTAACATATTAGCAGGATTTGTGGTCTCACATCTCTTAATTGTTACATCAGGATAGGTGAGCAATGGTAGATACTGAAGGCAACGTGCTGTTGTCAGAACAAGTTTGCTGTGATTGATCAACTCTGTGATTTTATGATGGGTGTAAATAACCACAGGATATGACTTAGTTATTGCAGACGCCTTTTCATACGCCATGTGAACAGCTGCGAGACCCTGGTAGCACGGGGGCCACCCTCTTGCCACGTCGTCCAGTTTTGTACTGTAATAAGCGATGGGTTGTTTCTTTCCACCAGAACATGAATCCTGTGTCAATACAGCCGTCGCATACATGTTGCATCTGTTTGAAATGTAAAGATAGAAAGGTTTATCATATTCCGGCATTTTTAAGGCTGGGGCACCTTGCAGTTCCTGCTTAAGCACATCAAAAGCCAACAGTGCTTCCGTGGTCCACTCCAAAGATCCCCTCAAAGCCCTAGCTTCAGAAGACTTCAGAAGATCCCTGAGTGGTGCCGTTTTTACTGCATAATCCTCCACCCACTCCGCACTGAATCCTGTGATCCCTAAAAAGGTCATTAGTTGCGCGCATGTCTGTGGACGCGGTGCTCGACTTATGCCTTTGAGGTGGTCAGGAGACAGAGCTATTGTTCCATGGGAGATTACTCTGCCAAGGAATTCCACCTGAGGCTGGCAGAATTGCAGTTTTGTCCGAGAAGCTTTGTGTCCACATTCTGCCAGTCTCTGCAGCACTTTGATCGAGTCGCGCTGACAATTTTCAATGGTGTCTGAACAAATCAATATATCGTCTACATACCGGATTAAGACGCCGCTCAAATCCAGCTCCTGTAGATCCTGACTTACCACACGATCAAACCACGCGGGGCTGCTTGTCAGTCCCTGGGGCATTCTGGCGTAGCTGTATTGTCGACCTCTAAAGGTAAACGAAAACAGATATCGTGACTCTTCTGCCAGAGGGATACTAAAAAATGCTGAACAAAGATCCACTACTGTGAAAAACTTAGCTTTAGCAGGGATAGCATTCAACAGTGTGTGAGGATTAGCGAAGTCTGCCGCGACATCTTCAAGAATGGCATTGATCGCCCTTAGATCATGGACCAGTCGGTACTTTGATTTATCTGCTTTTAGAACTGCAAGAATTGGGGTGTTACAAGGACTAGAAATCTCAATCAGCACTCCTACTTTTAAAAACCCATCAATTAGGATTCCAATCCCCTCTTCATCTGCGGGATTAAGTTTGTATTGTGGCCGCCAAGGTAAAACTGCACCTGGTTTTAATTTGACAGTAACTGGGCTGGCTGAAACTGCCGGTCCCACATCCGTCTCATGTCTGGACCACAGTTGGTCCGGAACCTGTGTTAAAATATCAGTTTCCAGATCACTGTTAAATCCAAGGGGGTTGGTTTTGCATGTCATCATTATGTTTTTTCCTGGTAGCACCACCATCTGAGGTGTTGCTTGTAATGACAGATCACACCTAATCCTTAACATTGATCCATCATCTGAAAGAGAGATTAATGGGTTGTCTGTACTTCTCCATGTTAAATGCTCTGCGGTTCTTACCATCGGACCGAGGTCCCTTGAATGGTATCCTGGGTTTACCAACAGTGTAATGTGTGGTGAGGATTGAGTAACACAGTACCATTTATCAATAAAGGTATTGTGGTTTACCTTTAATGCTGCGCCTTGGCCTCCAATCAGGATATATGGAGCCTTCAATTCAACCTTTACACCCTCCGTCTCCTTTTCCCACCTATCCTGAAAGGTTGGGCTGGCTGATGGATCAAAAAACATTGTACAGTGAGGAGGTAAGATTGGAGGAAAACCTCTCGGTGCCTGGGCCCTTACGCATGTTTCCCATTTTTCCAACACTGAACCCACGGGTCCCTCCATGTTTCCCAACCAATAAACAATTGCTGGTTCTGCTTGAGCAGTCATTTGTAAATCCAATCCAATATTTTCCACGTATATTCCCGAAGGGGAGCATAAAATTTTGAGCCCAAGTTTACAAAGTGCATCTCGTCCTAATAAATTGACGGGTGTTTGGTCTGAAACCAAAATGGGTATTTTAATTTCATCATTTCCTACTTTTATTTTAACGGGAGCAGTAATAGGAACCAATTGACTTTTTCCCGAGAATCCTACTGTCTTGACAAAGTTATCTGACAGGGGAAGGTTCTTGGCGAGGTGTTCCTGTATGCATGAGTGAGTAGCTCCCGTGTCGATCATCATAGAAACCTGTTGATCCCCAACTTCCACATTTATCATGGGGTCAGTGCATGTGTGTAGGATCAACGGGTACGAACCTTCATCCATAGGATTCCCGGGACCCCCCTAAACCTGAGAGGGTCTTGGCCGAGTGCCACCCAGGGCCCCTCCTCCACCTCTTCTGGGGACAACTCCGTTTCTTCCAGGACCACCTGCCGAGAGGGGCATAAACCGTGGGCAAGCCCTAGCAAAATGTCCAAACATTCCACAATACCAGCAGCGGTTGGATCCCTGCCACGCCCCAGACGAGGGAGTACCAAGCCTTGAGTAGGAAGGGCGGAACGGCTGGGGACCACTGGCGGCCTGCGTTGACTCAGGAACTCCAGCAGTCTGACCCGCACCTGGATCTGTGAACACAACAGCTTGAGTCTTTTCTTTCAGCTTGCCTTGCAAATCATTTAGTTGCATCTGAGTCAGTTTCCTTTGAATCTGGAGGTCCTGTTCAGAAGTCTTGCTTAGATCTCTTCTGTATCGCATTACTGCATGAATCACATGATCACGGAACAGCTGCGAGGACATGGACACCAGGCCAACAACGTCCTCCAGGCGCCGGGTGACTTCCTTTGGCATCGATGTGATCACTGCATTTCTGAAAAGAGTGAGCAAAACAGGATCATTTTCCACATCTTTTTCAGTCTCTAGGCGCCATCTTTTCAACTGTATGTCGATGTATGCTGCTGGATTCTGGTCATCTTTCAGAGGTTCCCCTTTTAAAGCATCAACATCAATTTTATTAGGGTACTTGGTGCGTATTCCTTTCCAAATCACCCCTTTATAGGCAGCCAGTTCCGTTCCATCTGCCCGTTCACTCAAAATCCAGTCCAGTTCATTGTCTTTGAAAAACTGTTGCATCTTAGACAACCCCAAAACCTGTGTGAGGACAGCCTTGATGTCGCCTAGTGAAAGTAGTGTTCCAGCCATGTTTGATTCAAAAGCTTTAACCCATTTGCCCCCTCCTGCGGTGATCTGTGGGAGCCCGGAGACCAAACCTGTCAAGTCCCGAGCTGGCCAAGGGTGATAATCGGCCCTCGTTCCCCTAATCAGGATTGGGAATTCTCCACCTGTGAATCTATCAGGAGGTCTAATATTCGGCCTATATCTTAAGTCATACTCATCCCTGGAAACCCCTGTGGACGCGCCAGGCTTTTGCAGGCACGCAGGCATGGAAGTCCCACCCCCCGAGGTCGCCCCCTCCACCTCCTCATTTAAGTCATCTATTTCCTGTTCCATCTCAACTATCTGGCTCCGTCCCAGCTCACGATGTAAATCTTGTTGACGGGGCCCTAAGTTTAACCAAAAACTGTCCTCAGCTTTGCCCTTTCGAACCAATTCGGTTCGATCTTGGTAACAATTAATAATTCCAGACTGACGTCGCTGCGTGCTACAATGTTTTGGGATTGTCATGTGGGGAGGAGTTTCCTGCCTTTGAGGAGAATGGGCAGAGGCCGGACGCTGTCTGACCTGGGCCTGGGCTTCTCCAGTGTTTGGTGGTAAAGACAGGCTCCTCTGTCTGGAGTTGAGTGGGTCTGGACCAGGAAGTGCCACCTCAGCGACCCTTGAAGCAACAGATGACCTGTCATGAATGTTACTTACAGTTCCCGACATGTCAGCATTAGCTGGTACCCCTGGAAGGCTTTGCCGGTCATCAAGATTAAAGTTTCCATCTATCTTTATTGTTCCTGTTAAGTTTGGGAAAAGTTCGGCATTAGTACAGTTTTCAGCTTCCCCTGGATTATCTGTATATGACACCATGGTTTTGACATTTCTTTTAATTGGCTTGCTGATTCTAAATAAGTTTAAAATTTCCAACTCAAGCTCTCGCTTCTTTTGTCGTTTCTTAGAATTATTTCCAGCTTTGTAATCCTCAATGCGATGTTGCATCAATTCACAAATATTTTTATCGAAGGTTCCTGTAGCAGGCCACGGGTCTTTAAGGTTTTTTTGTTCTTTTATGCCATTTCTGGGACATGTGTTGAACCTCTTTCATCCTGTGCGGGTAACGTATACAAACGATAGCCTGGGGCGTACTCATCATTCTCCTATTCAGTCAACCCTGCTTTAATACAATATGATAATCATGCAACTCAAATGGAATCCACTTGGGTGTGCTGCAACTCCGTGTCCTGCTTCTTGGTGTCAACCCAATGGGAGGAGTCGTGTTCTGTTGGAAGGAAACCAAAAGAGTTCAGCGGTTTTATTTTAACAGGCGTAAGAATAGAACAGCTACATCCTTGTAGCTGCACAAGAGAAGAGCAAAGTTTTTTCTGTTATTTTTGTGTGTGTATGTGTATTAGCAAGCAGCTTGGTGTCAGATTCCACCAGACCACTCTGGGCTATTTTTGTGGGTTGGGGGAACGGGTCAATGCACTGTAATTCAGGATTATAGCTTTTTTCAACATGCAACATGCAATATCACTGACAGAGGCCTCTGTCTCATGCTCATGCATAAGTTTTCCCAGTATCCTCAGCAGCTGCTTCAATCCCCAATTACACTGGTCCTTTTTTACTTTTAGCTCACTTACACATACACACACACTCGTCTCAAGTTTCGCTCAGACGCGCCTTACACACACACTTGGCGGTTTACACACACTGTCGGCAGTCACACCTTGCTTTCCCATTGCATCACATACTATGCTTTTATTCAACAGCTGAACAAATCACCCTTAGTAAGAGAGGAATAAAACAGTCAAGGCACAGTTTAAAACTTTTCCCTTATTTTTTTCACATAGAAGTCATAAGTTTACTCTCAGTTAGAGGGGTAAAGCAGTCACAAGACAATTTTCAGCTCACTCAGACACCCATTCCTATCCGCTTCACACACACTATCCGCTTCACACACACACACACACAGAAGACATCAGCTGTCATATCACTCTTATTGAGAATAGAAGAACAGTCAAAGGGAGGGATATGTCAAAAGTCAGTTTTTAAAGTCTTTTTCTTTGTCATTTAATGTTGCAACAAGGTTTTTTTCACAGCTGTACTGCGCTAAGCCCCTTTTACGCAGATTTCCCAGGTTAACAGAGCTTAAACCTTTCACTACTGGCTCTGTTTAATTTAGGATCAGATTTTTGATCGATCATTGCACCCTTTTTTCTCACAATCCTAGCCGTAAGCTACTCAAACCCACTTAACTGACCCCCTGTACAAGACCAGCCTATAGCATTGCAATCTTGCGGGCCCTGTATAATAACTCTTTACTAAATTTGGAACTCGAAACAGATCGATCGGTGCATTTTCATCACTTTCACTTTTACTTCACTTTCACTACTATTTTTGTTGCCAATTAACTTCTTCACCGCTATACTGACTCTCCTCTCAAAATTCCAAGGGGCCTGCGTCCAGTCTACCCCCCGGGTTCTGATAGAGCCCTGAAATATTACACACCCACTGAAACTGACTCCCCTTAAGACCAGCCTTATAGCTCGCAATCTTGTGAGCCCTGTGTAATTCTCTCCTTAAAACTGACCTTCCTCCCAGCTACTTCTGGTAAGGCCCTCATAAACTACCCAATATCGCCTTAAAACTGACCTTCCTCCCAGCTACTTCTGGTAAGGCCCTCATAAACTACCCAATATCGCCTTAAACTGACCTTCCTCCCAGCTACTTCTGGTAAGGCCCTGTCTTCACAAAACTACTTTATTTGTGTGCACACAAATTTATCTGTCTAAATGTTGTAGATAAATTCTTTATCAAAAGGGCTTGCTGATATTAAAAGTCTGCAGACAGAGGTCTCAATGATCTTTCTTTATTCGGCCGAACAGGGGGACACCCCTTCAGGATCAAAGACCACGTACATTCATTTCTCCATGCTTATATAGCCTGCCTGTTACTATTTCTGTATACACACACACAGCCTTTTAGGGCTGACTGGTAATTAGTTGACATCACTTTGATATCATGTTATAATGTCAATCTATTAATATTTTGCTGACCAGGGCCACTGCACCTGTTGTTTTTCAACTCTGATGTATTAATACTTCCACAAAGCCTAAACCTCATCGGTTCCCTGAGACGTGTCACTAAAATGGAAGATAAGGACTCTCTGGTTCGCTCTGCTGTCAGGTTCCTCATGAACTGACGAATAAGGGATGCTACTGAACAGTAAGCAATTCCAGTAAGCGTGTGGCTTGGAGGTTCTAGCAGTGCAGGTTGTTGGAGCAGAACCCTTGGAGTTTACCATCTGAGTCGTGGATGTCCCCCCAGTCTGGCTGGTGAAGGTAATTGGTGGCATTTAAAGGTTGTGTGTGTGGTTCTTTACATCAAGCTTATGTTAACTGTTTCTCACTAGGCTGTGCTAAGGGATATTTGTGTGGGCACGTGAGGGAAGCTACGTTGCTCAGATAGGAATTATGCGCAGCAGATGCTAACGTGGATAATAGTTAGAAGGTTTGATGGCTATCTCTGTGTTTTCTTTGGTGTTCCAGGTTGCCCCTGTTCCCTGCTATGTTCTTTGGTTATGCTTGTTTCCTTTGTTTTATGCTCTGCTCGTTGCTACGCTAGGCTCTTTGTTATTCCCGCTCTTGGGTTGGTTAATCTGTGCTAGGCTTTAGCCGTGGGCTAGACATGGTTGTTCCCGCGGTTTGTGTGTGCATTTAGTGTGGTTGCTGTGTTTATTATGGGATGTTCTTTTGGTTGCTTTAACCCTGTACTAGTTTTTTCATGGGTTTGAGTTTGGTTACTAATTCATTAATCTTTAAGTTTTCTTTATTTTCTTTTGATTGCAATGATTTCTTTATTTTAGTAATTCCCGATTGCTCAAAGTAAGCTGTAGTATATGGTAAATATTTTAAGTAATTAATTGTGAATAAAGAATAAGATTATTTTTTGTTCGTTTCTGTCAGTAGGTAGTCTGATCGAACTTGTGTATTCTGTAATAGGTAATAGGGAGCTCTAGAGTCTAGACCTTACTTTGGAAAGTGGTTTGGTTTACCAGAGGACTCGATCTGGGCCACATCCCCTCATGTTACATAAGAACCCTGCTTTTATTTTAATTTATTTTTTACCCCCACATTGTAGGTTTTTTCCGTCTTGCCCCAGCATCACAAGGTCTGCCTAAATAAAAATTTAGGTTTTCTCCATGTAAAGTGCTGTATGCTTACATAAATTGCTTTAATGGTGCTTTTCAAGAATATTGTTTGCAATATTCCTGTCTTTCAGGTTTGCAGAGAGCTTCAAAACTCACCCTAGAAGCACCCAACCCCCAACCATGACCTGTTTGTCTGTGAAGAAAAGCCACTCACAGCTTTTCACAGTGGCGGGTTCAGGAGAACCAGTCAGTATGCTGTTGGAGAGACAGGTTAATAGATACTGAATAGAACAGAATACAAGGTGTGTATATATATATATATATATATATATATATATATATATATGTAACTTTTGAAATATTCTAAATTTAGCAAACTCCTAATTTAAAAAAACCCTACTAAACCTAATAAAACTGAACTTAAGAACAAACATATTAACCGAAGAATTTATTTTATTAATAATTGTGTGTGTGTGTGTGTGTGTGTGTGCAGGAGTTCCTGACCGACGCTCTGCCGGTGAGGCTGATCGGGATGAACTGCGATATGATGAAGCAGTACATCGAGTTTGTAGCTGACAGACTGCTGCTGGAGCGCGGCTTCTCTAAGGTAACATCACCTGTACAGGAAAACACGTCAAAGCTGGGATCAGTAGGTGTGTGGTGATGTGTGGTGGTGTATGGTGGTATTCGCAGGGGTACGGACTTCAGCCAGTGATGGGGGCTGAGCGCTGATGCAGAGGCTGATCAGGAGTATGTGGTTCTCTGTCAGACCAGCAGCAGTGCGACACAGACGCCTGACTGAACTCACCTGCTGTCCGTCCAGGTGTGCTGCTTTACAGCCAAACCAGGTGCGTTTAAACACCTGTCGTATGCGTGTTCTCTGCAGATCTACTGGGTGGAGAACCCCTTCGACTTCATGGAGAACATCTCTCTGGAGGGGAAGACCAACTTCTTTGAGAAGCGGGTTGGCGAGTATCAGAGGATGGGCGTGATGTCGGGTCCCACAGACAACGCCTTCAGACTGGACGCTGACTTCTGAGCGCAGCGGCAGACCTCACACGCGCAGTGACACTACCTCTGCCTCAGTGCATGCTGGGACCCATGCACAAACTTATCATTAACTTTTTACAGTAATTGTTGTTTGTAGATACACTTTAATAACCTGCTTTTTACCTCCATTTTGTAATAAAACTTCAGATTTTTATATATATGTACTTTTAGAAAATGTTAATATGTAGTTTTGTTTGTTTGTTTTGTTTTCAGTACTGATTTGTTTTTACTCCTTCACATTAATTTTTCAGTGCTGCAATGAAGATCTGTGAGCAAATGACTGTCTAGTCTTTTATGAAGCGGAGAAAGAAGTTTGAGCTCGGGAGAAGTAAAAATATTTTTATGTTGATACCAGTAGTGTGTGTTACATTTTCAGACGTATTGATTAAATTTCCCCTCAGAGGTGCAGTGTGTAACAAAGTCAAGGGTTAATGACATTTAATATTTAAAAACAATAAGTAGGAAAAAAAAAGTATGGGGATAAAAAGATCTTTTATTTTCCTGTTAAAACTAAATCACATGCTATATTATGCCACCATTTTTTATGACACTGCACTAAAACATACTATATTTTATTTATAGGTGCCTTTCTTGACACAGTCTGCTTATAAATTGAAAGTGGAATGAATATCAAAAAGAAAAAAAAAGCACCCACTCGGAGAGAAGGCGAACCTGAACAGGTGTGTTTTTAACTGACTAGAAGTGAAGTTATGTTGTAAAGATTGGGGGTGTAGTGAATTCCACAGTTGGGGGCAGAGTGGCTGAACTCTCCTTCCCACTGCGCTGAGGCGAATGGGAGGACAGTGAGATGAATAGATGAAGAGGATCTGATGACTGATAGGAACAATGAAATGGAGAAGGTCAGAGATGTATGAACGAGGTTGTGAAGATTAATTTATACTGAATGCGACATGTGACCAGGAGACGGTGTGATGTGGGAAGTCGATGATGTTCTTGTAATATGAGCTGCTGTGTTTTGTACTAGTTGTAGTTTACGGGAAGCCAGTGCAGCTGGATTAGTAATGGAGTGACATGAGTGAATTTGGAGGATTTGTTATCAGCCTTGAAGCAGCGTTGTTAACAACTGGAAGACGGTCAAGAGATTTTTTGCTTAAGCAATAATCAAGTCTGGATGAGATGACGGCATGGACGATCATCTCCATCTAAGATAGATTTACTACGACAGATGCTAAAATATGACACTTCCTACCACAATGCTTTGTATGAAAATGCGATCGATAAACATGCTATCATGGATCACTCATTGTGGATTTACCAAATATTTACCATTTAATACATAGTAACCTGCTGGCATAAGCCAGTGTTTGCTGTGTTCCTGTGAACCGAGGGAACAAATGACCAAATTCATGCTGAAATAGTTGAGATTTACCAACCAGACAACGATTTCATACAAATTTTGTGCCTCTTTTTCAGCTGTCAGTTGAATTAAAATAGCCGATTCCCTGACAGGTGTGACTAAGACTGAATATTTCAAATTAATTATCAGAGTTCTGCATGTGAGCTCCCAGGAAAGAGTCCAGCATTGACCCCAGCAGAGGACCTGGGTTCAGGTCCCCAGTGTTCCATCAAAGGTAAATCACTCAGAAAGGCCCTTAACATATAATGGTGGGCCCACTAGCATTTTTGTGGCCCCCTCCCAGGAAGCTGGTGACCAGTCCAACAGGAGAATGACTGAACTATGCAGAGAAACTGTGAAACACAAGTCAAAGCTTTAAAAGAAACTGTTTCCAGCATGCTTGGTGTGGTGTAGTGGATACCTCAGTGGTTTATAGTCCAGGAGAACCAAGTTCATGTCCCCAGTGTCCCATCAGAGCTGAATCCCTCTGAGAAGTCCATGAGTCATTGGATGTACCAAAGAGAAATTTGTTGGAACTATCATCTATATACCATAGTAAAAACCATTTTTAGTAACACACATCTATCCGTAGATGATTTGTACACAGATCAAACGTTTCACATCGAGCCACTGACTAGCTCAGCTGGTGGGGTTTCCGCCTCCCACTTGGGAGACCTGAGTTCAACTCTGGGTGTGAGGCCACTAAATGCTACGGCAAGGGGGAGCCAGGACGCCAGAACACAAGGGGGAGTTAACTTCCCCCCTTGAAATAGGTTGTTTTATAGTAGATAGTAGGGATATATCAACACAGATGACACCTGTGACACTATGAGATGTTGATGTATGTATGTGCCGTATGTATAGAAGGAAGGATAGGATAGAGATACGCCCCCAGGTCTGGAATGATGTATCTGAATGATGAATGTTGAATACACATACAGGCCTGGAGTGTAATGGGTTGATAGGTCAGTTCTGTAGGGTATGTATGTGCGTGCTTAAAAGGGTTGCACCACAGGTGTCATCTATACGTTGATATATCCTGTTATGGAGTGGCTTGGTTTTTTCAATTTACTTTAACTTTACCAACCAATAGAAGTTCCATTGTGATTCAGAATATCTTTTACAAGAGAGGGCTGGCCAAAGTAGCAGCCAAATACAGTTTACTGGTGAGGGAATTTCTGTGTTCAGTAGTTGAATTCTACATGACTCTCTTTTACTTTTACTTCCATACCGTATACTTTAGTAGTTGGGCTAATAATACCTGTAACATGTAGTGGAGTATGCTCTAGTAGAAAGATTCTGTTACAATAGAAGTTCAGTGGGCAGAAAGAAGTTTTCATTGACTGTAATCATTAAAGTTCTTTCACCTTCCTTCTGTTTTACTTCAGTAGCTGACAAACCTATTCCCATCTGTCTTAAACCGTTTTGTTGTCTTAGAGAAGTCAGTCATGATGTTGTTCTTCCTTTCTGTAAATATCTAAAATAGTTTGTTGTCATGTTGTGCTGTTTCTAATAAATCATCTTTCCAAACTTCAATGGTCAGCAACTGTCTAAAATTGTGTGTGAAGATGTAAGATTACATCCTGCTATTTAAGTAGCGGGACATCTGGTGTTTCATGTACCCAGTAAAATATTAGCCTGTTCTAGTTTTCTGATTTATAACCCCTACTTGTTACCTCCCCAGAGTACGGGGAGGGGACACGGCCCCCTCCCCAACCCACCGGAGCAGGATGGTTTTATGATCCAGGTACCGGCAACGGGCAGGATTCGAACTAGACGCTGCACCACTGGCGACTTACGGTTCTCTGCCAACCCCACCACGCCACCGAGGCCCTTCACACTCAGACTTGTTCTCGTGGTGCTTTTATCTTTTCATTTTGGCCACTGGCTGTGAAAATTGATGTGGTGAATTAAGAGATTTGATCCAGGTCCTTCTGCCTCCAGAGTACTCTCCTACCAGCCTGAGCTACTCTTCTGGATATGGAACACCTCACATTGAAGCTCTTAACTTCAGACTGGACTTGTGAATTAATTAAGAAATTATAAACTCAAGGTGTCTAGAATTGCATTTCACCATTTGCACACTGGAGGCTTTGAACCTACAACTTGTTGAACTTCAGGCAGGTCTCCATCCCCCTGAGCTATCCTCTCATACATAGCTAGACCCTCTGTAGGTATTCTAACTTGTTCATTTGGCATCCAAAGTATAAAAAACAGGAAGTCAGTCAGTGGTTTTGAACACAGTTCGACTAATAATCCAGAGCTTCACCCATCAGGGTGAGCTATTCTCCCTGTCACACTGATAACCTTTGTTGAAGTTTTTCACTCTTTATATTTGGCTGGTGGCCTTAAAAACAAACATCAATCTTTCTACAACATTTAGAGGATTTGAACCTGAACCTCCTGCTTCCAGCTGCAGCTGAATATCATCCTGAGCTACCTCGACACAGGAGCTGCAGGGTTTCTAAGCAGGTTTGACTCTTTAACTCAGGAGCTGAATTCAGAGCTTCGATCACATCTTCAGCAACAAGAATCTGTCCTCTTACTTCTTGGAGTAAGAGCATAGCGGGGACGGGCCTCAGAGTTTGATGTCTTGCCATAAAAAACAAAACTGATATAATTCCCACATCAAACAACAGACACAGAAGGCATCCACAAAATCACCGTAGAAAAAGAAAGTGCAGCTTAACAGAAGTGTTTTATTGTTTGAATGTCTTTTACATTAAAACAGTGTTGGAATCAATTTGTCGTGTGACAGAGAAATATATTATTTTGAAATACTTTCTTATAATAATTAAATACAGTTGTCCACCAGGATTTACTGATCATTTTCACAGTGATTAATATTAAATATAATAAGGCTTTAAAGAGGGCAGGAGGACCACAGCTAGAAAATACTCAATAAACAGGCTCCCAGTAGAGATTGTTGATCATTTTAATACATCTATTCATATAAAATATGACAGGAGGTGAAAAAAATTAGGAAGACTTGTGTCATGTCTGGATGGTCATCTGCTTCAACTCACCTGTGGTTTGAAGTGACTGGGTCACATGGCTTGGATCAAAACTAGTTTTAAAACTGGAAAAAGATGTAGTTCTATTTCGACATCTCCATCAGCCACCAGCAGCGTTACTGGCTGCATCTACTGTCTCAGAGCCTGTTTTCAGTAGAATTCGTGCTCTTAAACGTGATCTGGTTTCTCCAGCAGAGGACAGCCTGCTGCATCATGACTACAGAATATCAAAACAGTTTTCCACCAATCGGAGCGTCCTCGCTGCTGTTCTCACTCATAAAATATAAATCTGGGTCATCCAGTCAGAAGGATCGTCCAGGTCAAAAACATGGAGGTTTGATGATGTTTCCAGAACATGACACTAAGAACAGATGTTTTATATGATATCTGTGGAGAAGTAAACAAATACATAAATAGATAAATAAATGTACAAACTAATCCAACATTTGGACCTGAGAGGAACTTATTAAAACAGGATGGAGATTCTACCTGAGGCTTCATCTGTCAGGCTAAGATCAGAACTCTTCTTTCCCATTTCTACTTGCTAATGTGTGGCGTGGTACCATGAAGTAAGCGAGCTGCATTGGGCATCAACATTACGAACGGCAGTGTTTCAGCTGCAGTTTTAGGCCTAAGAAGGTGCAGTATCCACCTCCTCCCTTTAACTTCTCTCACTGATCTTAACTTACAAGAAAATTACAGGAACTATTAGCAGTACACTTGGTGTCGTAGTGGTTGTCAGGCTAAGATGCTAATTAGCTTAGTATATGAAGTCCAGCTGCTGATGGGAGATAAATCTGTTACCTCCTCCCACTAATCTTAGCATTATTGGTGAAATGACAGGAACTACTTCTGTAATGTTATTTTGTTTTATGTAAAATTCTTGGCCACTAAATGGTGAGTGAAAGCAGAACACAGGAGAAAAGCCAATATATGAAATGAACCTTGGTTCACTAACTACCTCTGAATTTGTCACTAAAATGAAAAACAAACTTTCCAAACAGTGATCTAAAATACGCTCTAGTTTGGACAGAACGCAGCAGCTGAGCTACACAATCACAGAGGAGCTGACATGGATGGATGGAGGTTTAACATGGTTCTGAACAACATGCTACCTGCGACAAGCTCACAGGAAAACAACATATTTACACAAAGAAGCAGCACAATAATATTAAAATGATGCTAACATTAGCTCAGTGCTAACACAACTCTTCAGTACAATAAAATAACACTAAAAACTAGTTAAATGTTTGACAGTATTGATGATTTTGTGCTAATGTTTGTTTACATCTCAGGACCTGGGTAAACATTTATGTCTCAGGGCCTGTCAAGTGGGCCTTGTGGCCCCTTGCAGGGGTCACAACCCTCATACTGAGCACTACAGACACACCCAGTTTCCATTGCTGTGTTCAAGTGTGGTCATCTGACAGATGTGATAGGAGTAATGAGGTGGGCGGGGCTTGTCCCAGTCAGGTGAAGGTGAGATGGTTTATTTCTGAGAGGGGTCCATGACTCGACCCATAAACAGCAGGCTGCTGGTGGCCTGCTGGTAGATGATGAAGATAAAGGGTCTGTTGAAGGTGAGTCGTGGAGGAGGGGTGGAGAAAGTTGTGGCTCCGCCCCCTGGTGTGATGTCATCACCGCTCTCTTTGACGGAGACAACAGATGTCTGATACGCCTGATGGACAGAAAACAGTTGGAGTCAATAAAAGGATCAAACTGGTTGATAACAAGCAGTGAGACTCAGGAAGGAAATGAGCTTCATCACTCATCTTCATCAGTCATTCTTATCACTGACAAAAGTTTTTTTATGTTTCTTCTGACCTCTGTGAGTTTCGGTCCTTTAACTCCGCCCATGTTGATGATGTCAGTGTCGTCCTGAAACACCTGAACGACATCAAGAGTCTGAAGGACGTTTTTCAGAGAGTAGGGACGCTCCAACAAGAAACGAGGAAGCTGCACCTCCAACTTCCTGTTTCCAAAATAAAAGAATGTTTCTGTTGGTTTGTTAAGAAGGAGATAAAGACGAGGAAGAGGGGGAGGAGAGCACAGGAGGAGGAAGAGAGGACAGGAGGAGAACAGATGAGGAGGAAGAGAAGTGTAAGAGAAGCGAAGAGGAAGAGGAGGAGAGGACAGGAGGAAAAGGAGAGGAGGAGGAGGAAGAGGAGGAGGAGAAGGCATGAGGAGGAGGACAGGAAAGGAGAAGAGATGACAAGAAAGGATAGAGAGTTGGAGAAGATATGAGGATGAGGAAGAGGAGGACAGGAGGATGACTAAATGAAAGGAGAAGAGGGGGAGGAGATGATGAAAAGGAAGAAAATGAGGAAGAGGAGGAGAGAAGGAAGATGATATTGAGGGAGGGCGAGTGGAAGGAGATGTGGAAAGGGAAAAGAACACGATGAGGAGAGGACAGGAGGGAAGGGAGGAGAACAACTGATAAGAGGAGAAGAGTAAGAGGAGGAGAAGATGAGGAATAGAAGGGGAACAGGATGAGGAAGAGGACATGAGAAAAAGGAAATGAGGAGGAAGAGGAGGGGAATATGAGGAGGATGAGGAAGAGGAGAAGATGAGGAGGTGAAGAAGAGAAAAGGAAGAGGAAGAGGATAACCGGGCGAGGAAGTAGAGAGACAAACAGAAAAGAAGGACAGACTTAAAAAGCTTAAAGATTAAAACAGTGATTTCAGGATTAAAGGAAGTAAAAAGAAAGGTGAGGAAAGATGGACAGAATAATGAAGGAAGTAAAGTTGGGAGGTGAAGGAAAGGAGGGATGTAAAAGAAGGAAGGAGGTGAGGAAGGAAAAAGGAAGGTTTTCTCATGTCTTCTTCAGTTGTCTGACCCATGTCCGGATCTTCCCTGATGTCACTTCCTCTTCCACAGCAGTGATGTCTACGCCTTCATCGGGCAGCACCACCAACATGGCCGCTCCGTCCGCCAGCGGCAGCTTCAGCACGCCGGCCTTCACCAAGCGGTCGTACGCCAGGAAGTACTTATCGGCCCGGGACATCATGGGAACCATGACAACCTGGTACTTGTTCATGTAGAAACGCTCGTCCTGAGTGGAGGACGAGTTAAAGACCGGGCTGAAGCACGCAGGAAACTTTATTCAAACACAGGAAACTTTATTCAAATACAGGAGCTTTACAATTTGATGTTTGCTCATAGCACAAATTCCTTAAGAACATGTGGGACTTTCTTACTCTGGTAAGAGGCGGCGGTCGCAATCAGCAGCTGGGTTTGCGTGTCCAGGATGGACAACAGTTCCTGGACCCGTTCTCCGGTCTGGTTCTGGGCCCAGCGGTTGATGGCGTCGATGGCATCAAAATTTGCCATATAGTTCAAACTCTGAACCTTCCCCCCAAACTTTGTCTGAACCAGATCCAGATAGGATGTGGACACCTGGAAACCCTGAGCAGGGAAGATGGCCACGCCCTGCTGGAGGTTCTGGACCGCATCCTTCTGAAAGACCGTGTTCCTCAGAGTCTGAAACTGATCTGAGAACAGCAGAGAAGAAGTTCAAACACCTTTTAACATCCAGTGTCCTGTCATTTCTTATGTTCTCAAAGTCCTGGTCTACCTGGCAGGTTCTGAGGGTCAAGTCCGGTCAGTGTGAGTCCTTGAAGCAGCTGGTCCTGGGTTGGACCGCTGGTGGTGGTCAGCAGAGCGATTAGTCCGGCAGACAACGTGAGAGGAGACAGGAAGACATTGTCGTCCGTTCGGCTGGCGACGGCTCGGTAGAGACGGGTACCAAAGTCTGTGTTCCTCTGGATCAGGTCCTCCAAAGCAGGATCGAGGTTCTGAGAGGAAACTGGACCCAGCAGGAGGACGAGGACGACCAATGAGAGGAGGACGGAGGAAGTCATGGTCTCCTCTGTTGGAGAAACAGAACACAACATGATGAAGAGCAGCTCGTCATCATCTGTAACAAGCATGGAGCTCCACAGCTGACCCAAAACATCTTATTTAGCTTTCACAGAGACCCCAAACCACCTGGAAGCAGCTGAGTTATTGATCACTTATCAGTTTTTGTTTCTAGAGCATTTTTCATAAAAAAGACCCATCGTTAATAAAAACAATCAACCCTTGTTTAGGCTGTTTGGGATCTTTTTGTCCTTCCAGGTTATTTTTTCCTCAGTTTCTGGCCACCGTTCTGGTTGTTTCCATGTATGGGATTATTTTTATAAGAACATCTCTAAAATTATACTACAAATCTTTTTTAAAGGTCAACAGAAAGCCAGGAACAAATTTACCACTTAACATCAGATTAAAACTACCAAACACCACATGTAGTTAGAAAGATTATTTTAACACTTTATGTGTCAATTTCATCACATGATGTCACTTTTCTTATAAAAAATGAAAAACAAAATTATTTATTTCCCTCATAACACATGTTAGGGGGATATTATTTAAAGATCAAAATGAATGTTTGGAAATGACTGAATCCCGGCTCTCAAACATATGTTTCTAACATCATCTACAACTTTGGCCCTGAACCTGGACTGTTGCTCCTGAAACATACAATTGTCTTTACAAAAATAATTGAATTATTCACCATTTAAAAATAGTCTAAAGCAATGATTAAAAGCACACCAACAATGTACCCACCGTCTATAACACAATCATTGTTTCTTAACTAGACAACCATATTATGTAATTATAGTTGGTTGTCCATGTGTTATTTTACGTTGCTGTCCTGGTATTATCTGATATATTTACCATTGTATGTCATTGTTTATTACTTTTTCACGTCCATTAACCTGCCTCAGGATCAAAGATGGAGATCAGCTACTGGATATAATGCCTGGTTCATTTTTTTAATACATTAAAAAATTAAAAATGAACTAAAAACAAGTTTTTTCTCAGGTTTTGCTTGAAAATTGTAAACTGGATAAGATCAGAGGCATCTAAATTTTCTGTCTTCAAGGCAGATCTAACCAGATCTTTTACATGCAACTGGGGAAAAAATAAAAAAAGATGTTTTGTTTTCTTAAAATTCATTTCGTGTGTTATCATGGGTCGAGCCATTTTGTGCAGATTCTCACATCAAATCTACATGCTCGTGTACTTTGGTGGATATTTACCTGCACAGATCAATAACTGAATCAGGACTAAAACATCTGCAGCTAGTCCCGGTTTCCTGATAATCTGAATCAGCCCAAATCTACATTCTGATCCAGATTATTTCTGATGGATCCCATCACATTAGTTTTTTTTTGTAAACAAACATGAGTGAGCATTAGAAGATGTGTGGTAAGTCAGTCCAACTTATTACAGTTCTACTGATCTTCCAGGGCTTCACCCATCAGGGTGAGCCATTCTCCCACACACTCTTTGTGAACGTTTGTCACTCTTTATATTTGGCTGGTGGCCTTAAAAACCAACATCAATCTTTCTACAACATTTAGAGGATTTGAACTGGAACCTTCTGCTTCCAGCAGCAGCTGAACATCATCCTGAGCTGCCCAGTCCCTCAGAGTTTCTGAGCAGGTGTCGAATAAAAATACCACCCAAAAATGGACTTTGTATGTGATCCCCGGTCAGCCCCGGCTCTACAGTGTCCGACGCCACAGCCACGGTCTGCACCAGTCCTGCAGCCTTCTACGTCTGCTTCCCAGTCTGGTCCGGCTCTATAGTGTCCGACGCCACCGCAACGGTCCTGTCCGGCGCTCACCAGTCCGAGGTCAGCTCAAGTCTCCAAGGAGGTCGATGGTTTCGACGCTCCTCTCCCGCCAGTGGCTCCAGTCTCCAAGGGGGTCTCCAAGTGGGACGCTCCTCTCCAGCATCTGGGTCCTTCCTGTTTCCCGCTCCTGTCTGTGCGACCTCCCGGTCGCCCGCCAGAATTATTAACATGTCTCTGTCTTCCAGAGCTCCTGTCTGCTCCCCTCTCTGTGCTCCAGCTTCAGTCGGCACACCTCTCAGAGCTCCAGTCAGCGCGCCTGCCAGACATCCAGCTCCAGCCCGTGCAGCCCTCTGGCAGTCCGCCGGAGGTCCAGCCTGCTCAGCCGCCACCAGAGATCCACCTAGCCTGTTCTCCAGAGCTCCGGTCCGAGCATGCCCGTCCGCCAGGCGTTAGCCCCAGGCCTACACGTCCTCCGGGTCGTCCTCCTTCCATGACCCGGCCCTGGTCTGCTCGTCCTCCGGGTCGTCCTCCTTCCATGCCCCGGCCCTGGCCTGCTCGTCCTCCCGAGATCCGGTCCTGGCCCTGGCCCACTCGCCCTCCGGGCCGTCCTCCAGAGATCCGGTCCCGGTCAGTCCGGCCTCCCAGGCCCCGGACCTGGCCTGCTCATCCTCCGGGGCGTCCTCCAAGGATCCGGTCCAGGTTTTCCCGTCCTCCTGGATGCCCGCCAACGTTTTGGGTGTTTTTGTCTCCCCCTTGTGGTCGTCCGCCAGGACTCCAGCTCCTGTCCGCACAGCCCTCCTGTCGTCCTCCCGGGCCGTCTCGAATCCGGCCTTCTGGAGGAGGGGGGGGGGGGGGGGGGGGGGGGGGGGGTACTGTTACAATCTGTCCTGCCACTCCTCACCTCCCTCATCCTCCACACCTGTTCCTCATCCGCTCATCAGTGATCTAGTCAACCTGCCACACCTGTCTTCCTTTGTTCCCCAGTCCTTTATATACACCAGCACCATAGTCATTCCCTGTCGGACCTTAACCTACACCCAGTGGACTCACCCCTACGCCATTCCATGGTTCCTGTCCCTCTGATCTACTCCTTCAGTTCCGTCATAGTAAGACCTCTTCACGTATATCTTGTTTGTTGAATAAAGGATGTTTAACCTGTCCTTGTCTCCGAGGAGTTCTGTGTGACAGTATGCTATGCATGATATCAATACTTTAAATTTCCAGATTCTGTTTTGAATCCTCCTTTTTTCGTTTATTTTCACCATCCCATAAACAGGGCACTGTAAACAGTCACGATTTGCAACTACATGTTTTTAGTTTATTTTTTTAATGCATTTCATTGGTACATTTGTTTGTTAAATAAAATATTCATTTTCAGTATTTCTATATTTAATTATAAATGAAACGGCTCTCCATACATTACAATTTCACAGTAGATCCAAAAAAAATCACAAAACCTTTATTCACTGGTATCTGGAAATGAAAAATCCAGTATTTCACATGAATAAATTGTCAGGAGCTAAGAGTTATCTTTAAACTAACATATGTGTACATTTCCACTTGTGTGTGGTAATCCTAACCCCCTGAACTGACTCCCCTTATAATACATACAAAAGTCAGACTTATTAAATAAGAAATACATAACAGATAAAACAAACTCTCTCCTGCCTTAGTAATGTTAACTTCCCCCCTTGAGGAGCTTTATGGATATAATGTGAAAGGCGGCAGAGGTGAGGACCCAAATGGAGACTGATGAGGCAGGAGACAGACCAACACCACAATCCAGGATTTAATATCAAGGAACAAAGTAACCGATACAGACCGAACACGGAAACAACAACAAAGCTGTGGCACTGAGTCAGAGAAACCAAGGCGTATATATACAGGGAACAGGTGAAGTGAGGGAGCAATCAGACCAGGTGAACTAACGAGCCAGAACCAGAAACCACTAAACACATAAGGGAACAAACAAAACTGGAAACTAAACATGACAAAACCAAGAACATCACCTATGACAACAACATATAAGGCTCCTTGTGATACTTAAGTATTATTACTTTTTTAAATTAGTTTTTTGCTGAATACAGATTTAAAAGCTGGAGTGAGGTAGCCATAGTCAAACCATGACCTCCAGTGGTTGGGAGATGAACTGCTCTCTACCTACGTCCACCAGCCAGAACATCGGCTGTAGCCACATATGTGGCCACGTTTTCTGCAGCTTTAACTAAAGATGGAAAACATGTCAACATGAGGCCACGTCTGCCTGAGTGTCTGCTCACAACCAGTTCACCAGAACCACCAGATGAAGACACGCACTACTGGGGGAAAATCACCACCAGAGACGGGGACATGTATGTGAAAGGATGAGACCATGTGACCCCTTCTAACCAAGCAGAACAGAAGCGCATGGAGTCCCAGGATGGAGGCAGAAGCTCGTGTTGATCTGGATCTCAAAGCTCCAAACATTTCCTTTAAACCTTGATTTTACTGCAGTTTCCAGCATATATGAGTTAGGATGAGCGGGAGTGTGCAAGGAAATAGGTGTGTGCATGTGTTTCTGTGTGTGGTTGGGGCGGGGTTAAGTGCACTGGGGGGCTGGGCGGGCCTGGGGGTGGTGGGCCGTGGGTCTGCCGCTGTCCCCATCCTCTCATTCCCCTTTAGGGGTGTGGGAGGGTGGTTATTTTCTGGGGTGGGTGACGGCTCACTGGCTGCGGCCCCTGAATGGCCCGGTCGTGGGGGGCGGCCTCTCCTGGCCTGTCTTGCCCTGGGGGGCCTCCTGGGGAGCAGGGGTGCCTAATGCCACTAGAGGCTCATCATCCAGAGGGAAGTTTGCTTCCCTCTGGACGTACATCCCCGGACCCCTCTTACTTCCCGCTCTCTCTGTCTCACACACACACATGTAGGGAGTTGGAAGGCGTGGAGCCATGTGGGGTGGAACGGAGGAGACCATTCAGTGGTCTCCTTGGATGCACCCCGTGGCGGCTCGCCTCTCAGTTTTAATTGCACCGAGACACCAAAACACAAGAAACAGAACACACAAACAACACCTGGGGGGCATGGCATGCGGTGCATAGCGGGCGGGGCCACTTAGGTGGCCCGGCTCATTGCAGTCACTGCCCCTCAATTTTAATTGCACACAACACACACTACATAAACAGTCAGGAGCGGGGAGGGAGAGGGTATTGGGGACCTCTCACACCCCTGCTCCCCCTGTGTGTGGCTGGGGGCGGGCGGGGGGGATGGTTGCCCCGGGGCCGGGTCCCAGGGTGGCTGCGCTGGTGGGCTGCTGGCTCTGTGGGGGTTGGGTCAAGGGGGGTTGCTTGGGGCTCGCTGTCCGCTGGTCCGCCTGGGGTGTCCCCCACGGGGCATGGTGGGTGGGTTGTGTGTGGCGTGACTGTGTGGTGGTGAGTGATTGTGGGTGCGGCGCGGGGGAGGGTGTGAGTGTGGGGTTATATGGGGTGCAGATTGAAGTAGGTGGGAAGTAGGGGGACGGGGCCGATAGCACCCTGGTTCCCGGGGTGTGCGGCTGGAACATCGGGGTGTGTGCTGGCCTATGCCGGGTGGCTGTCTGGGGGGGCCTGGTCCTCCTAGGCATGTTGTGGGCCCTCTGCCTTTGGGGGGTGGGGCGGCCGCCTCTGGGCTTCTGGGGCCCTGGGCCCTTCGCTTGGGTTGCCCTGGGTGGCCAGTCCCTGGCGGGGCCAGCGGCTGCTGATCTTGGCCCACTGGGACCTGTCCCACGGGACCGTGGGGGGCTCTTGCTGGGGCTCTCCTCTGCCGCCCTTCGGGTGGGGCTGGAGTCGTCTTCGTTGGCTTGGGTTGGTGCTCCGGGTCTGCTGCTGAGGGCCCGGCCCAGGCCCTGGTCTGCCTCTGGCCTCAGTGGAGGCGTAGTCGCATTTGCATGATCTCACTCACCACTCTTCATCACTGATCACTCCTTGTTTCTCATGCTCTGCATGCTGACACAGTCACTGAGTTGTCTAGTGGGTTTTTATACTAAGCGATAATTATAAAAAAAATTTTTTTGTATTTTTCCTGTGAGTTAGTATCTGGTTGCTGTTATGTCTTTTTGATTTAGTTATTATTTAAAAACTCTTAATGACTAGCAGCCCTGTTTTTTCTGTGTGTGTGTTTCTGCTTTTGTAAAAGTTTCAGGAAATTTTCTGGTGTGTTCATGTACAGGTGTAACAGTTTGTTGTCTGGTGATGGTGTGGATTGAAGGGTCGTTTCCTTCTGTCTTTGATCTTTTTGTCTCCTTTCTTCTTTCCCTTTTGCCGAACCCCTAATTGCTCCTGATGGGTCGTGGTTGAGCGCCTTGCATGGTAGCTTCCGCTATCAGTGTGTGAATGTGTGTGTGAATGGGTGAATGTGATGTACATGTAAAGAGCTTTGGATAAATGCGCCAAATAAGTACAGTATATATAACCATTATTTATAATAGAAAATCACAGAGCAGATGATCTGTTAGGTAATTATCCAGAGCCTACTGGATTATCTCCATTAAATGTTGTTTAAACTGTTTAAATATTTATTAAAACTGCCTTGTCTCCTTTTGTTTTCCATGTTCCACCAATAACTGAATAGTAATCACCTAAAAATCACTCCTAATTAACTTATATTTCACTGATCCCCTGTGCATATCTATTCACTCACTATCACTCTTTTATCTTCCCTCTTTACTCTTGCATTACTTTTCATACATACTTGTTCACTTACCAAGATTATAATAGTTTTGGATTTTTTATTAGTTTTAGTTTTTATTTCGTTTTGACTTTTTATTTTCAAATTCAGTTAGTTTTAATTAGTTTTTAGAGCAAATTTTCTAGTTTTATTGGTTTTCGTTTTTTTAAAAATGCTTAGTTTTAGTTTAGTTTTTATTAGTTTTAGTGTTAGTTTTAGTTTTTTGTTTGTTTTTTCTAAATTAGAGTATTTGCCAAGTGCAAAATTCAAAATAATCAGAATAAGCACTGTATAATAAAAACTTAAGATACACTTTTTAAAAACTGTATCAGGAGAAAACATGAGCAGCCAACGACAAATCAAAGACAACAGCCCATAAGATAACAGCCTTAAGTAAAAAAAAAACAAATGTGTGCAATGCTGCTTCTGAGATAGTGTGCTAGGTAAAAATCAACGTAACCAACATACTAAAGACACACACCAACATAACATGAATCCATTCAAGAGACAGTTTACAGTTCTTGGCAGCCAGGAGTCTAAAGGAGATAAATCTGACTCATCATGAACAACCTGAAAAACCCAACAAACTCTAGACCAGAGCTTTAATTCATTCAGATTAAACAAGTCACCATTAACTACATAAAGAATTGAACTAGAGGTGCAGCAGCTTTAGTACAAATCACTGCATCTGTTTAACAGTACAGGACCTCACATGTTATACTGGACATGATAAAGCTGTGGATATTTTACACACTGAAAGTGAACGTGTCTGGTAGAACACAGAACCAGCTGCTGGTTAACATACTGATGTATCTCAGCTGGATGCTGATGTGCTTTTCTTTTCTTTTCAGAATTAAAAGTTTAGTCTCCCAGAAAGACCAAGAGAAACTCCTCCATGAATTCATCTCCAGTAGGCTGGATTACTGTAATGGTCTTTTAACAGGACTTCCTAAAAAGAGCATTAAACATCTGCAGCTCATCCAGAACACTGCTGCTAGAGTTTAAACCAGGACTAAGAGATCTGAACATATCACACCAGTTTGAAATCTTTACACTGGTTTCCAGTTTGAACTGGTTTCTAGTTTATACTGGTTTCCAGTCAGTCACAGAATAGATTTTAAAACCCTTCAGATTGTTTACATCCCAGAACTGTTTAGGCCCAGAATACATCTGTTATATGTTCAGAGAATATAAACCTAGCAGAGTTCTTAGATCCAAAGACTCTGGTCAACTAGTCCAGACCAGAGTCCAGACCAGAGACCAGACCAGAGTCCAGACCAGGGTCCAGACTAAACATGGAGAAGCAGCATTTAGCTGTTATGCTGCAAACAAGTGGAACAAACTGCCAGTGGAGATTAAACTTTCCCCAAATGTAGACATTTTTAAATCCAGGTTAAAAACATTTCTTTTCTCATGTGCCTATGCATGAAATCTGTACGGTAACTTTTTTAACTTATCTTGCTTTTAATCATTTTAGTGTAATTTATGATTTTATTGTGATTCTTGCTATATGTTGCTGCCTTTTACTATTTCTTAATATCTGTAATGCTTTTGTTTTATGTAAAGCACTTTGAATTGTCCTGTACATGAAATGTTCTATACATATAAACTACTGTCAAACACTGTAAACAAAAACTAATTTAAGCCTCTCAAATTCAGCTTTTCAAGATTTTGTGTGTGACTGTGTGTGTAGGTCTGTTTGCGTGTGTGTGTAACTGAGAGTGTGTGTGTGACTCACGTTCCCTCCCCATGCTGCTTGGCCTGGCTGAAGCTTATCAATCCGGGGAGGGGGGCAGAGAGGCTACCTGGTCCAGGTGCTCCTGGTTAACCTTCATGTGCAGCTTTTCAAATGGATTTTCAGATTCGTGGTTTTTCCTTCCACATATTGAACCACCTGCTTCTTCTACAAGACACTTTATCTTTGACATGGTCATAACGAAAGAAATCCCAAATATGACTCTCCTCGTTTTCTCCTAACTTTCTCCGTAGCATCACGCTAGCCGGCGCGCGGACACGCTGTTGGCACGTGACGTCACGGCCGTACGACGCAGACACCTGACGTAAATCCGGCAGAGCGAAGTAAACAGATTTCATATCAACCCCGAGGCCTTATGTATGAAATAAATTTACAAAAAACGAAAAAGAAAGGACATTTTTGCTTTCATTTTAGTTTGTTTTGTAAACACACAAAACAGTTTCAGTTAGTTTTCGTTTTTTAAAAAAACTCTCGTTTTTAATTTTATTTCAGTTAACGAGAATGTTGTTTTAAGTTTAGTTTTCGTTTTTTCGTTAGTTTTCGTTAACTATTATAACCTTGTCACTTGGTAAAACTCATTGATATTCGCTCATGTTACAGCTGTTCTACATTTATGTTTTGTAGCTAATTTAGCAATTACTGTCATTAAAAAAATCTTTGTTCAGGAGCAGCAGGCAGGAACACTGACATCCATCAGTTTTTGTTTTTTTTTGTCATTTGTTAACTGGTAAACTGGTTTATTTACTTTATTGCCTTGCCCTTTTGTCTTATGTAAATAAAATGTTTGTTTTTTGAAAGGTTTCACTTGTTTTCTTGTCCTGTCGGTGCCAGTCCCACCAGTCAGGTGAGTTCTTAGTTAAACCAAGTTGTTACACAGTGAGTTTTCCTTTTACATTCAAAGCAAAGCAGCTTTATTTGTACAGCACAATTCAACAACATGGTGATTCAAAGGGCTTTACAAAGACATTAAAACATAATATATGAAGCATAATTTAAAATAAAAAACAAGACAAAAAAGGAAGAACATAAACTAAGCATCATCATTTTCTTTAAAATCCAGCATATGAGAGACGGTGCAGATTTGGACTTTTAAATACAAACCGTTGAAATGCAGCTGAGAGACAGAGTCCTCTCTGAAGGGGATCTTTGGTGTTGTCTGCATTGTCTTTGATTTTAAGTCCATACTGCTGGAACATTACATGCTACCACACGGCTGGCTTTAATAGATGAAAGTAAGTCCTAACAACCTAATTATTTAACCTTACTAAAGTAAATTGTAAGGACGGTTATCAGTAAGAAATATAGAGGTTAATGAGGACCATCATGTCTGATCTTAAATAAATGCTAGCTTGTTGGTTGAGATGAATATTTCTCTCCAAAAATGTATGAAATTATTGTGCTGTTTACACTTATTTAATCTATTGTCAAATATGACTTCATAATCACTTAAATCAACACTGACTTAATAATGCATTCGGTGAATAACGTGTATGTGCAGGATTATTATGTTTATTTAGTTTTCACCCTCATCCGATCGCAGCGGTCTGTTCCGTAGTAGAGTCTAGCAGCGCGGGGTTTGTTTGGGACTACTGGAGGCTCCATGACCCACGTGACCGCTCTTACGGCGAAGTCTAGGCGAAGTCAACGGATGTCGCAACTCTGAGAACATCTGGCTACTTCTACTGACTTTTAGGACAGCCAATAGCAACTTTTCTTACTGAAGCGTTGGCAACAGTGCTTCCTGTTCATAGGCTCGAGGCGGACTCGAGCATAACTTCACTGGAATAAATAAGAGGTAGAGAGCTAAGATCCGCTTCGCTTCTTGACAAGGTATCATCTCCAACATGATTCAGTTAATACTTTAAACTCCATCTGGAGACTCCGACGTATCTTGGATGCTGACGATTGTTGGTTTCTGTTGGTCAGCTGCGGAGGCCAGCTCGCTGGGGAGAAACGGCGGGGCGGAGGAGGAGTCGGACAAAGACTTGTTATTGAGGGAAACCTCGTCGGGAAGCGAGGTGAGAATGTACACCTTGGTGGGAAGTGTTTGCTTTAATCGGTAAGTGGTAATATTCCCGGGAATTGCGTGGTTGTGATGTTTGGAGTTTAGTGAGGTTAAAGTGTTGCTGCAGCGGAGTGGTGGCTCTGCGGGGTTGATGTGTTTTTGAGCTGCGGCAGAAGCTGCCATCTTATCTCCAAGCCTTGCTTTCTCTGCAAAAGTAAACATAGAGAATCAGATAAAAATAAATAAAAATGAAATAAAAATGCCGTCTTCCAGTTAAATGGAAGAACGAAGAACGCGCACGTGACATCCCCGCTGTTAACTAGGTCTGGCAAGCCAAAAGGTCCATAATTCGCCACTATATTAGAGCGTGTGTAATAAAACGACGTAAAATACGCCATGTTGTGGTTTAAAAAACGGCGTTAAAAGCGCCGTTTTATGTGGCAAAAACGGCGTAAAATACGCGTTCCGTAAAGCTTCGGTAAACTCCGAAATATACGACGTTTTTGGTGGTCACTAAACTTCGAAGAAAGCGGGTAAAAAGTGCCGTTTTGTATGGCAAGCCAAAGTGGTCATAATTCGCCACTTTATTGGCGCATTTGTAATAAAATCTATGGCAAGCCAAAGTGGCCATAACTCGCCTCTATAATGGCACGTTTGTAATAAAATCTATGGCAAGCTAAAGTGGCCATAAGTCGCCTCTATAATGGCGCGTTTGTAATAAAATGGGGTAAAATATGCAGTTTTGTGGAAAAAAAAAAACGGCGTTAAAAGCGCTGTTTTGTCGCACTTTAATGCGCATTTAAAACGGTGTTTTGTGCAACTAAAACGCGCGTAAAAAGCGCTGTTTTGTTGTATTATAATTATCCCAGCCCCTTTTTTGTACAGCCAAATTTAACCGTGATGACCCAATCAGTAAAGAATGAGAGCAGACCACTCCAGTTCATCACTGATCTCTTCTAAAGGATTGTCTGCATTGTTCCAGTAACCCTGTGGTCTGCTTGTGTACTTACATCTCTAGCCATATTCAAATGCACTGCCAGGATACAAGTTCACATATAGATAAACTTTGTTATATCTTTTATGAAGAAAGAAAGAAAGAAAGAAAGAATTCTTTCTTCACAGATGTCGACATACATACATTGTCTGAAACCACACACTGAGCACCAACCTATTGATTGCAATGAAACAGACTAAAGTAATAGCATCTATATTTAATATGATAGATAATAGTGTATTTACTACTATATTTACTATAGTATATTGTACTTAAAGAAGAACTGTATAAAAGATTAGATAAAACCTTATTAATCCCACAACAGGTAATTTTGTGTGTTATCAACTCAACTACAGTAAAATGGAGGGAGGAAAGCAGATTAAAAAAATACAAATATTACATACAAATGCAATAGAATTAAAACTATGTACCACAGTAACCGGTGTTCTATGCACAAGCATACACAGTATACATTATGGAGGAAGGGCTTTGGAAATATGCAATTAATATTTGTCTGTATGTATGGACATACATATATACACACATATACACATATCTACCCATACACATACTGTATGTTCATATGTGTGAACAATCATTGTGAAATGTAAATAGTTTGTGTTTACACAAATATGTTATATTTATTATATGTGTCGTATAAATGACTAAAATAACTATAGCACACAGTGCCTAAAGAACAGCATAATAAGATGTAGCACATGAAACATGCTGTTGAATTGGAGGTAGTTTTTGAGTTCAATCTTCACTATGCTCATGTCTCTGGAGTAAAAACTGTATAGAAATTGCGTGGTGCCTCTTCTTAATGGATCTGTATCATTTAGCAACTAGATTTAGTAAGATTTATCTTCTGCAGTGTGTTTTAAGAACTTTAACTTTCTTCATGCTTTTTTCCCTCAGCATGTTGTCATTGAATGAGCATGAGAGCTCCTTTGTGATGTGGCTGCTCAGGATTTTAAAGCTTACTACCTTCTCCAGATTCTCACTGTTGATATACAGTGTTTGTGTTATTCTTTTTATTAAAGACAATAATGACTTATTTGTTTGTTTCTATTTATTTATTTATTTTACATAGTGTGTCAGGTTATTTTCTTTGCACAGGAAACCCACAGATTGTGTACTGAGCTACTTCCTTTCCTGGCTGTACACACATGACTGTACTCCGTCACATTACACCAATTCTATCATCATATCAGCAAATGACGTGACAACGGCAGGGCTGATCTGTTAGAACGATGAATCTGACTACAGGGAGGAAGGACGAGGGCCGACAGTATCATGCAAAGAAAATAACCTGACACACTAGGTAAAATAAATAAATAGAAACAAACAAATAACTGTGTGCTATAGTTATTTTAGTCATTTATACTACACGTATAATAAATATAACATATTTGTGTAAACACAAACTATTTACATTTCACAATGATTGTTCACACATATGAACATACAGTATGTGTATGGGTAGATATGTGTATATGTGTGTATATATGTATGTCCATACATACAGACAAATATTAATTGCATATTTCCAAAACCCTTCCTCCATAATGCATACTGTGTATGCTTGTGCATAGAACACCAGTTACTGTGGTATATATTTTTTATTCTTTAGCATTTGTATTTAATATTTGTATTTTTTTAATCTGCTTTTCTCCCTCTATTTTCCTGTAGTCGAGTTAGTAACACACAAATTTACCTGTTGTGGGATTAATCTTGGTTTTCTCTTTACTGAAAATATGAGTTTTGAAAAAGGAAGGACAGCCCTGGCGCGGTCAGCGGGTAGGGCTCTGGGGGCTGTGATGAATAAAATAAAAAAAGGTGTCCAGATATTGGATTTATAACTTTTTTCAAGCTCTTTGATTCTATGGTTGGTTCAGTTTTGTTTTGGGGGTTTTAAGGATTCCCCGGAAAGTAATTCTATCCAGAGTCGAGTCCTGAGGTGCTATCTTGGAGTGCATAAATTTACAGTAAAGGCTGTTGCTGATGGGAACCCTGCGTCGTAAAACAAAGATGTGAAATGGTTCGGCTCCGGAACCGATTAATTAGGATGCCTGATGATAGGTTGACTAAAAAGATCTTTAATTGGGATAGAGCCCACAATCATTCTTGGTCCAGTGACATTAATGAAATATTATCCTCCTGTGATTTGAGTCATATTTATAGTAATAATCTGCAGTGTAAAATTGATATTGTAAAGCAAAAGCTGTTTTATTTTCACAAAAAACAGTGGAAGGAGGAGATTTGGTCGAAACCTAAACTTAGAACGTATGTGCAGATTAAAGAAGAATATTTTACAGAAGCATACTTAATGCAGAATTTAGGGAGAGGTCAGAGGTCATTGTGTGCACCATTAAGAGCTGGAACGTTGCCCCTAGCGATTGAAGTAGGAAGGGTAGGTATAAAGGTATACCCGAAGAGATGCATTTGTGTTTTATGCGATCTGGAAGTTGTTAAAGATGAACTTCATTTTTTGTTTTATTGTCCTTTGTACGATGAAATGAGGAAACTTCAGTTTGAAAAAGTACAAAAGAAGAAAGCAGACCTGTTTTGGATGTCCGAATTTGCCATGTTGAGTTAGCTATTCCAGGAGGAGGTTTAAATGCTATATAGATTTATTGAGAAGGCCTGGAATTTAAGACAGAACACTGTATCCTACATAAGCACCCGCTTTCTATTTGATAATCCTTTGATAATTTGATCATTTTTTTGTATTTAGCCATCTTGGAATTAGGGCTGCAACGACTAGTCGACGTTGTTGACAATAGTCGACAATAAAAATAAACAACAAATTTAGCTGTTGACTATTGTCAGCAACAAAAAAAAGCCTACAGAGTGGGACATTGTCTTCTAATCCTATCTGCTGAGAGTTCACAATGCACAGGCGCAAAGAGGTAAAAAAAAAAAAAAAATACAGAGTGAGACATCGTCTTCTTTTTTTTATCTCTGCTGAGAGTTGCACATGTGCAATAAAGTCCACCAGGGGAAAAATATGGCTGCGAACTAGGGAGCAAAACGGCGGCAGAGGATGTCAAAAGTCTGTGATAAGTTCACGTTGAACTTACAAAATAAATCAAATACATGTGAGGTTTGTAAAGCGGACCTTGCGTACCACGAAAGTACGTCTGCAACGCTCGAACATTTAAAGAGGAGGAACGTCGGACTTACATAACCTCATGCAAGATTTCAAAGCTGAAAGTGAAATAAGATCCATTTATAATAATCATGAGATACAAAATCTGATTGGTCGACTAGTCGTTTTAATAGTCGGTGACTAATCGACCATCAGAATAATCATTAGTTGCAGCCCTACTTAGAATTGTTTTGATTTATAATGTTTAGTGTTTTGTAGGCCCATTGGGCTGGGCACATTCTGTCCATGACACTGAAATAAATAAACCAAACCAAACCATCAGTCAACTCCTAGTGAGAGAGATGTCCATCACAATCCACATAACCAATAAAAAAATTACATGGATCTGTCAGTTACCCTGACCATTTGTCTTCTGCAGTGCTGTCTTTGTTGATCAATTAATAAAGTTGAGGTGGTAATAAGCTTTTCTGTTTTACAAAGTCTTCTCTGCAACATCTCTTAATATTTTATAGAACGCTGCTCTTGGTAACTGAGGTGTTGTGCATGCAGACATTTTGAAGGTGTGACTTTGAAGAAGCTCTGAGGGGATGAGGTGGGAATTTTTGTGCTTATCTTTGTCTTTATCTTTATCAGTTTTATCTTTCTTTGTCATTTCAGTGTTCCCTGCAGATGTGCAGCAGCTGCTGGTGATTACAGAAGGGGTTCTTTCTAAATGGAGTCTTATCAAGCAGAACCTAGAGTCCCATGTCATAAAGGAGGAACTATGGCCCAATCAGGATGGGGAGCAGTTGACAACAAGCTGGTAGAGACTGGCACCAGTTTACCAATGATGGCGGCCCCTCTGAAGAGTGAAGATGATGATGATAAAGAATTTCAACCTTGGTCATATTCAGCCCACCTTCATCAAGCCCAAACTGAAGGCAACACAGATGTAGAGACTCCAACCAACAACCCAGATAAACAGATAAAATCAGAAAGTGATGGAGAGGACTGTGGAGGACCAGAACTAACCAGTAACCCAGACCCAAACAGTTATTTACAACCAGATAGTGACAAAAAAGCTTCAGGCTCTTCTGAGATAAAACATTTGTCACATTTGAAACCTGAAATGGAAGACGATGATAAAAGTTGGAATCCCATGAAGGAACATGGGTCAGGTGTACCCGGTGATGTGGAGTGTAACTCTGCCAAAAAATCCCTCATCTGCTCTGAATGTGGTGAAGAGTTTCACTACCAAAAATCTTTCCAGAGACACTTGACACAGCATTCAGATGAAAGGTCTTTCAGCTGTACGAACAGTAAGAAACATTTTAAAGTAGCACAAAATGTAAATGTGCAGAAAAGAGTCCACAAAGGAAAAAAAAACAGTTAGATGTGATGTTTGTGATGAAATCTGTAGTAGTACAGTACATCTTAGGATACACATGAAAATCCACAAAGGAGAGAAACCATTCAGCTGTGAGGAATGTGGAAAAAGATTTGGTCGAAGTGACAGTATAAACCGACACATGACAATCCACACAGGAGAGAAACCATTCGGCTGTGAGGAATGTGGACAAAGATTTAATCAAAAGACAAGCTTATACCGACACATGAGAATCCACACAGGAGACAGACCATTCAGCTGTGATAAATGTGAACAAAGATTTAGTCTCAAGACAAGCTTAGACCTACACATGAGAATCCATATAGGAGACAAACCATTTGTCTGTGATGAATGTGGACAAAGATTTAGTCAAAAGGCACACTTAAACCGACACATGAAAATCCACACAGGAGACAAACCATTCAGCTGTGATGAATGTGGACAAAGGTTTAGTCGGAAGGCACACTTAGACCGACACATGAGAATCCACACAGGAGAAAAACCATTCAGCTGTGGGGAATGTGGACAAAGATTTACTCACCAGACAAGCTTCAACCATCACACAAGAGTCCACACAGGAGACAAACCATTCAGCTGTGGGGAATGTGGACAAAGATTTAGTTACAAGACAGGCTTAAACCTACACATGAGCATCCACACAGAACAGAAACCATTTGCTTGTGGGGTTTGTGGTCAACAGTTTAGGTGGCTTCAAAGATTAAAAAGACACATGCGTTTCCACAAAAAATAGAGAAGGCACAATTGCAGGATTTTGCTACAATCCTGTAAACAATGTGTTGTTTCCAGTGCAGATATGTGCTGGTTAGAAAAACTATAGGGGAATATTCCAGGAAAGTCAGTCAATTCAATTCAAAATTGATTTTGCAGCCAGAACACACACATAGGACAGACATCACATCAAAACATCAACAAACAAAATCAGAGCCAGTGGCATGTCAAAGACGAGATTGACACAAGTCAAAACAATAAATGAGCTTAAAATAAGTCAAATAAAATCACAGTAAAATAAAATAGAACAACTCGGTCACTTTAGGCCACAAACAAAGAGGGACGCTATTGCTGCTGGGCGTAAAAACAAGAGTTACAGAATTTACTTAAATCAGCTTTACAGGCGGGCCTGGCGCAGACATGTTCTCCAGCACAAGTTACCATGGTAACTCAGGTGGGACCTATGGAAACCATTGTAGTAGTTTAATTCATATTGTTATAATCATGGTGCAGCTTACTGTGTAACTCATGACGATCTAAGATAAAAAAAAAAAAGATGAATAGAAAATGAGAAGATTCTTCTCTAAACTTAGTTTGTTAATGAGAACTGAAGATTTGCAACTTAGATATAAGAAAAGACATCTTTGCTATTAATCCATTTTTTGTTCATGTGTTTGTTTCTTTTAATAAATAATGTCCAAATAGCATGTATAATTTCTAATAGTTATATAAATGTAGGAAGCACAAATCATTAAGACTTACACAATTAGGAATGAATTTAGTTGGTTTTAGAGCATTTCTTTTATCGTATGTTGTATCTTTGCTTTATAATAACTTGTTCATGTTGTTTCATCCTGTTTGAATAGTTTATCAATGATTCTACATGTGTGTCACTGCTAATGGGTTAAACAACTTCTAATTTACAGATGTGTTCACAAATGTGTAATTCTGATATTCCAAGACAAGGGAATGAAGAAACAGAAACATTTCTAACATTAAGCCAAACGCTTGAAAATCAAGCCGGTCTGATCTTCTACCAAAGCTGCAAGACTATGTTTGCTCCCATTAGCTGATAACAATAAACCACGCCTCCCTGCAGGCTGTGTCTGCTTCCATTGGCTGAAAACAAATTATACTATATTAGTCATCAATCTAGGCTGACCTCTGAAACTGTCCATCAAATCTAGTTTAGTCTGATTCAGAAAGCCTTTCTTCATTCCCTTGAACATTATTTCATGCCTCATTTTCCTATATTTTTACACTTTTCCACAATACAAACTTTGGTTGAACATCATATTTACATGTTTTCTGTTTATGCTTTAAATGTTCATATTTTATTATTATTTTTTTATTTAACCTTTATTTAACCAGGTAAAAATGTTTGAGAACCAGTTCTCATTTGCAAATTTTATGTATCTTATGTTTGTAGAATAGTTATTAAATATATCGTATTCTTTTAACTGGTCATTGTCTGTGGTTTCCTTGTGTGATCAGTTCAAACAAAATAAATCAGCCTCATGCTACTCTACAAGTAGCATGAGGCAATGGGTTTTCTAAAGATTGGCCGAGAGACCTCACAGATTCTCCAGATCTTTGTAAGATGTCACTTTTTGTAATAAAACCATCTTTTTTATTATATTTCAAGCTGGTGTCCGCAGTTTTTTTTGCCTCAAAGTATTTTTAATCACATCACTTGCTTAAAGTAATTCACTACAAAACGGCTTTATGAAAAGGGTCATCACAATGAAGTCACCATATCACAGAAACAATACAGCACCAAGAACACAAAGAAAGAAATGACGGTACCGAGAAGAGAAAAAGTTATCAACCACACAATGACTTCACAAAACTACAGAATGTTGTCAAAGACAAATAAACAACACCTCCTCCTCTACTGTCATGGCCCATGCTCATCTGCAATCAATGCTTCCTGTTGACCATATTCGGACCCCTAATTGACACCACTGTTAGGACGGCACAGCTGAAGGACATCAAACCATCACCTCACCTCCATATAACCACCACACGGACATCCAGTCATCGCTGGATTATACTACTCATCGTGGTAACCAGCCGTGCATATTATCTGATTCTGTCGTGTCTAATTGATACTAACCTGTTGACATCTCTCTCCCAAGAACCTGCCCGAACCTCGCCTGCATCCCTGAAAGTCCTGTCTGCCCGCTCCAGCCCGTCCGTTCAGCGAACCCTGCAATCTCCTCTGCACAATTCAATAAACTGTTCTTTCATCATTCTCCGTAAGCTTCACTCCTTGGATCCATACACCACCTCATGACATCTACTCCATAGCAGCATCCAAGCCCCAGGTGGTGCCAAATCACTGCTGGCTCGGTGATTTGATGCCACAGCGACCTACGATTAGCATACATTGGCACTTCATATGAAAGCAAACATTATTCATGTTTATATACTTTATGGGTACTGCACACTCTTAACTAAAGGGATGTACAGTTTTGTAAACCTTTGCACGTATGGCTTACTCAGCAGAACCATCAACACAGGCCGGTTTTCTAACTGTCATTGTTTCTGAATCAGTTTTCAGATTAAGGACCATTTTGTTTACACCATAGACACCTGTAAATAAATTTATTGGGATACTTATCAAGGAATTGCTTAAGTGTGCTACTTATTTTCATTTATATTCTTACTCTATTAATCATTAAATATCTCTTATCTTTAAGCTCAGATACTTACTAAGTGTGCTAGTGTGCTTAAGCAACAATTAGACTCCTCATATGGGCGAGTGAGAAGAACATGTCAGGGGTTGATTAATTGTGTCTGCTGGTAAAACATGTGAAATGTTACACTTAAAGGAAATGTCTAAATTAACCAGAGTCCAGAGGAAATCTCCTGCTTGCTTAGTAGGTTGTGTGTTTGTGATCTGACCCGATTCCTGCAACTGCACCATTAGTCAGCAAAACTGTGTATAGCAAGGAGGATGAGCTGCATTTATAAGGGGTCCAGAGACAGAGAGTCAATGTCCTGTCTGTAGCGAGCAGCAAGACATTTCTTATGTCTGTTTGCCAGGGACAGATATGGACCCGGGGCTCTGTAATTTGTACATTCTCAATGTAAATGCACAAATTTTCAACTGAAAGAAGTAGTTTGTCATCTATGCTCCATCAAAAAAAAAAAAGAAAAAACGCTCAAGAACCTAAAAAGAAAGGTAAAAAGAAATTAGTGTGGAACAGTATCTAGTAACTAAAATTGTGTGAATTTATAAGTACCTGTTTAGTTTTCCTCACAAAGGAGTCCCTGTTCTTTATTACTTTTTTTATGGTTTTCTCCAACACACCGCACGGCTTAATCTGGAGGTTCAACAATGATGAATAAACATACATAACCCTATAGCTTTAATAATTTCTAACACTTATAGCCTATCCTATAGCCTAGCCATTCAAGTCCGCGAAACCGGCTAAAAACGGTTAATATTTACGTGTGCTAACTCTATTGAGTTAGTATAACCGCTCAATGATCAGGTCCATAACTGTCAGAGATAGAAGAAATCGGTAGCATGCTCCTGTATACATTAGAATTATGATCAAATAACTTCATACTGACATCTGTACAAAACAGCCTATACCTGCACCGGTACCGCTGAGTCGTTGGCCTCCATTATTCAGCTCTGGAAAACTGGTCGAAAGTCCCTCTTCTTCCACAAAATTGTCCATTTTGTGCGTGTAGTGTTCATCGTTTCATACTAGATCTTTGGCCAAGTTTAAGGCAACATCTGGGTACATTCAGTGCAGTTTCTACTGAAATTTCATTGTCAGCACTATGCACTTAAACACAGTGTTCGAAGTATAGAAGTGTTCTGATTGAGACACACCCTTTATCTATAGTGAAGAAGAACCTCAACAAGCTATAGACCTAAAGATCCATCAGGCCAGAATTAAACATTTGAATGAAATGAAACTCATCATAAATTTCGAACCCTCAAGAATCAGTATAGAAGAACAGATGAGGAGGAGACCACTGGAAGAGCTGCACTGTATCCTGCGGAAAATGCTCATAACCCTCCGCAGAGCAGAGTGGAACAAGAGGTGAGGAAGAGAGAGCTATGAAGCAAGCAGCCTTCATTGCCAGTTCCTTCCGTTTTACTAAACAGCTGCTCAGGGACAAATGCAGCAGCCGGCTGGTGTGCTCAGTAGAAGAAGTGAATTGCTTCCTCCAGAATACCACGAGCAACCCACTGAGGGAACAAGACCTGGGACCCAACAAAGCCCTCATCAACCCTGCTCCACCGACAGCAGAGTTCAAGCTGACAGGACCGAGTCTGAAGGAGGTTGACGAGGCCATCAAGGCAGCCCGATCAGCATCTTCTCCAAGAGGGGTCCCCTACCTCGTCTACAAACGCTGCCCCGAACTTCTCCATCAACTGTGGAAAATTATAAAGGTTATTTGGTGAAGAGGTAGAGCTACTGACCAGTAGAGGTCGGCAGAGGGAGTCTGACCATGACCACGTACTCCCGTGGGTCTTGTGGTTCGTTGTCTATGTAGCCACATATGTTAGGATCAAGCTACAACACGTGGTACAACAGGACAGAAGAATCGTGATCCATGTTCAAATCCCTTCCTTTGTTTCATCAGGATACAAATGTGTCCACATTCAATGTTCCTGCAGTTTGTGTTTTGGGCTAAAAATATTCTGGCATTCAGTCCATTTCCAGTCTGGTGAAGACACATTTTGACCAAGTGTCTTCCTGTTCAGTGTTTGTCCCATTATAACATAAGGTAATAAATTTATGTAAACACAAACAAACATAAAAAAGGAAAAAGTAACCTCTGTCTTTATGCAGAACTGATGTGAGTTTCCAGCTCCCTGCTTTGCACGTCATGCACTGAGCTTCCCATAAACCACCACCAAGACAAACATGAGACTTTTTCTGTACTTTGTGAATTTACATTTATGCTTCTGCAAATATCTTCTACGTAATTAATAAAAGATAAATCACTTGTATTGTTCAGTTGTATTTACTAAATTAATATCTTTTGATTTATTATAATTGTACAGGAGCTACTAAAAGCGGTAAAATGAATAAAGATGGATGCAGTAAAGTAAAAGCCAACCTGACGGTAAAACAGTAAACCACCACTAGCTTGCTAATTACACAACTAATTAACTAAAACTGGCCAAATGAAATAACAAAGTAGACTTAATTTGTTGCTGAATATTCAGTTAATGCCTCACAAAGCTAAGAAATGTAGTTATTTCAGCCACTTTCATTGGGGCACGCCAGACAAATTAGAAGTCAAATTATACTTAAATGAGAAATTCTACACAGAATATTTTCATGAGAAAGAATATATGACAGTAAGGAAGAGTGTATAACAATTACATTAAAATGTGTCCACAAAATAGTTTATTTTAGTCATGGGAGATTAGGGGTAAATGCTAATCTGTTTAAAAAGGTTTACTTGGTCAAAACTGTAAAAGGTTTAATAGCTTTTGGATTCTTTGAGTATTTCATTGAGTGATTGTTGTGAATTCATTAATAAATGTAAGAAAAGATGAGTGTCTTCCTGTACATTTGCATTTATGAATATGAAACTTTGCCTATAATCTAAGATGGATTGTACATCAGTTTAGAATATGAATGTTTATTATCATATGAAATACGAAATTATGTCTTTCCAAAAAAAAGGGTTTACTTTGTCAAAAAGGTAAAAAAAATGTATTTGGTAATACAAATGTATATAATAATACCTAATAATATTCATATGTTTATGGTCATTTGGGATACAAAACAATATGTCTTTCCAAAATAGTACAAAACTTAACATTCCCTGCAATAAAAACACACACATATCACACCAAAAGGTTTAAACATCAGGGCAACACCAAAACAAAAGTACAACAGATTCTCTGGGAATCTCACCAAAACTACAATTCACATCAATGTCTGTCTAAAATTTAACTTTGACATAGTTATTGACTGGTTAAAATCTATAATTTTAAAAGAATTTATTTTACCTTGCTGGTAATCAGATGCTGACTAGGTGGCTGTCAGGTCTCTTTCTATGTTAGGTCATCCACCAAACAGTTCCATTTGGTAATGTGGTCATGTTTCTCTAAAATATGGATCTACTCGTTGCAAACAGTGATCAGCGGAGATCTTTTGCCATCTAGTGGCCAATGTTGGTAACTACAACATGTGTAAAGTTAGAGAATGTACATTAAAGTTCCACTTCCTGCTAGATTATTCAAAATAAAATGCCTTTAACCATTGAAAACGCGAAACCCGAGGAACACAGTTAATCGAGTTCGAAAAAAAGAAATTTGTCTTTCAATATTTTTGGCTAAAAATAAGAAAGTTATTTGATTATTGGTTATTTTTGCTTAAAAAAAAAATAAAGATAGTGAATAATTAGTTTCTATATGGCCGTGTTTGATATGATGGTGGTGGAGTCAACTTACTAACATGTACCTGGAAACAAACATACTGCCCTCTGGTGGTCACAACCCGTATTTACAATTACATTACAAATCTACAATATCTACTATGAAATTAATAAAATATAAATCACTTGTATTGCTCAGCTGTATTTACTAAATTAAAATCTAGTGATTAGTTTTGATTGTAGAGGAGCTACTAAAGAGGGTAAAATCAATAAAGATGGATGCCGTGAGGTAAAAACCAACCAGATGTTGAAACGGTGCTATGCTAACAGAAGTCTGCTGCTGTAAACCAAGCTGTTAGCTTTTCTGTTTTCTTTGATTAAATGCTGCTGAACTATTACTAACGTTTATTTGGAAAATAAGATAATATTTTACAACACACAACTTGTCACCACAATAAAATCTTAAACTATTCTACTCCCGATAAATTTATTATTAGCATAATGTGCTAAGTCCTAATTAGCACACTTCTGGTTAAATCATTCAAGATAAACATTAATGTAGTTATTCATCTACCCATCAGAAGGCTGCCATGAACTGCCTAATCATGTCAGATATGAATGAATAAACACATTAATTAAAGAGATTACAGAATTAGTTTAGGGCCTAACTGTATATTTTATTTATGAACAAACGGGTTTGTTTCCAAGCCCTAACCAGAAGGAAAAGCGTTATGGTTTTATTTCTAACTTTAAATGTTTCTACCTAATTCTTCGCCCTCGTGTGGTTATATGTTGTAACTACAACCTCAAACTTTGTGTCTTAATTTAAATGTTAAATGTTTGTATAAAAATAGGTTTATGATATAAAAACATAGTATTTATTAGAATGTTTTGACAACACTGATATTATTTAAGGTTGTGAATGCTGAAGATTGATCAGTGTTAATATTTCTTTAGAAAAGCATTTAATTGCTTTGTCCGCCATTAAAAATAATCTAGGAAATCACTTTAAATTAAAATATAACAAATACACTTATATACTTATGTGGTAAAGGGTTTCCACATTATGCTGTAACGCTGGTTGAGGCGGTAACAATATGAATTTGATCCCGGTCAGAGAATCAGGCTCCAGAGAAGAGATGTCATTCAACTCATTTTATTCACCGACATAGATGCACAGAACATGAGCGTGAAGTAGTTGAACTTGGAGGTGTATGTGTGTGTGGTCTGCAACAGAACACATATTGGGACTGAATTAAAGAAAGCTTTACACAGTTCCTTGAAGGACTAAACTAAAGAGGAGGAATCCACAATATTAACTCAAATATACATAGGCGTGGCGATTAGCTACTTTCTCCCGTCACACCTGCATCATTAACATGACTATTACAGAACATCTGAACAGTACGGAGTATTAACACGAAGCAATGAATTCCTCGATTGACAATAACTGCAAAATATGCTTGCAGATAAGCATACAGCTACATGCTAATAGCCTGCTAACAATGACATGATTAGCTGCTTACAGAATACTGGAAAAGACTCGCATATATGTTATATTTACAACAATTATGAGAAAATAAAGAACACTCGATCTGTCTGATATCTCAATACTTACAAGTTATTCATGAACGCACGGTCAATTCACGCTGCACAAGTTTAATTGTCTCACTAACTGTTAACTCACTCTGCTACTGCTGCTACTGAAGCTAAGGAAAAACAACTGAGCAGGGCTGCAGTACACATCTCCGCCACAAGGTGTCCTGTCCGACTTCCAGACACAGCCGCCCCGAAATGTCAACTTAGACATTTGTAATCAGTTGGGAAGACGGGCAGGAGTGTTTGGATCATCATCCACGATCTCAGGGAGCTTTATTAACCGTTCTGTCCGTTACCTTGACATTAGCGAGCCACACTCGTCCATCTGCCCCAGTAATTGCTTCTGTCACAATGCCCACAGGCCACTGAGCCCATGGTAGCTGTGGGTCCATTATTAATACAACTTGCCCAGCAGAGAGTCCTGGGGTATCTGTTCTCCACTTCTGGCGTTCCTGCAGTCCTGGAAGGTAAAAACGAATGATTGCTGTCCAGAAGTGATCTGCGAGAACCTGGCTATGCCTCCATCGTCGCTTCCCTAGTAGGTTGTGGGAATCATAGAAGGCCTGTGGTAGTGAGGAGTCCCTTCTCCCCATTAAAAGGATGTTTCGCGTTATGGGGTCAGGATCTGCGTCATCCAATGATATGTATCCTAGCGGTTTGGCATTTAACATACCCTCAATCTCCACTAGGACAGTGTACAGAACTTCCTCTGGCACTGACTGCTCTTTCAGGATAACCTTGAGGGCCGTCTTCACCGATTTCACCTCTCGCTCCCATGTACCCCCGAAATGGGGAGCACTGGGTGGATTGAAGTGAAATGTGATTTGTTGACTGGCCAGTTGCTCTTTCAGCTGGGGTTCCATGGCCGCAAGGCCTCCCATAGCTCCCGTTCGGCTCCGACAAAGTTGATGCCATTGTCACATAGCAACTCAGCGCAACGGTTTGCCTCTGAAAGCGATGAAGCGACGCAGAGACCGGAGAAAGGCATCTGAATCCAGGTTTCTCAGAAGTTCTATATGTACGCATCTGGTGGTCATGCATTTGTACAGGATTCCCCATCTTTTCTCCTGTCGCCGTCCTATTCTGACTACAAAGGTGCCTTGTATAGGCGCAGTCTGCTAGGTGGCAAGTCAGCCATTTTTGGAATGATGGGCTTTGCGAGCCAGTGTTGGCACTCTCTGCATGCATGTTGGAGTTTCCTGATAGCCGCTCTGCCACCCAGTACCTTCGTCGGAGTTCGGCTAAGACCCGTTCCTTGCCAGGATGGAGCAAACGTTGGTCGAAGTCTTGGATTAACCGCTGGGGCGTGGGATGGCTTGGGTCAAGGACGATTGGGTGAATAGTCTCCACATCCAGATCTCCAGCAAGTCTCAGTCTCCCTCCAACTCTGATGAGACCTGTCACCTCATCGTATTCTGGGGCGAGTGAAGCGAGACGGCTGTTGGGTGGTATTGGTCATTTCACCTTGAGAGCTTTCACCTCCTCTGGGAAGGAATGCAGCTGTGCTTGAACAAGAAGCAACCGTTCTGCTTCAATGAAGTCTGCAGCCTCACAAGGTGTATTCTCATCAGATGCAGCCGCCCCGTGAAGGGACCTAGAAGTGACCCGGATGAGCTCCTTCCAAGAGTGGCATTGATCTGGGTCTGGTAGTTGGATGTTTGCTATAAAGGAAGTGACTCCAACCAAGGCTGACTTTTTTTTAACTCAATCTCATCTGGTTCAGCTTGAAACACAGGGGGTGCTGGCCAATGATCTGGATGCTGAAGCAACCCCTCCACCGATGTGATCAGGCTAGTACTACTAGTGTCAGACCCAATTAGCCCCATCAGTGAGGTTCTGAATCTCAGCCACACGAGTTCCAACAAACACTTTGTACCGGCAAGATTCTGACTTTAACCAGTACAACACAGTTGTTGAGTCAGACCAGAGAAACATCTGATTGATGTCCAGGGTTAACTCAGTTTGGATCACCTTTGCCATCTGTGCCCCAGTGAGGGCAGCATTCAGTTCTAGTGTGGGCACTGACAGCTGCTTCTTTGGTGCCACTCTAGACCTCGCTAATATGAAGGCGCTATGGATCTCACCCCGCTCATCTGTGGTTTGGAGGTAAGCCACAGCTCCATAAGCTCTCTCTGACGCATCACAGAATACATGGAGTTCTTTGATGGCAGAGGTTGTATCAGCACAGGCTGGAAAGTAGGGTCTCTGGAAATGCATGAGTGGCAGATTAGAGAGTTCTGCTTCCCAAGTTAACCACTGGTCTTGTAGATGTTGGGGCTCAATATGGTCATCCCAGCCAAGGTCCTGTTTCCAAATATCCTGAATAAGGATTTTGGCCCTGGTGGTAAAGGGTATCATGAAGCCCAGAGGATCGTACTGGCTGGCTAGGTTCTTGTACAGGTTTCTGAGAGTAGGGGGCATTGACTCTGTTGAGCGGTGCTTATACCCTAGGGCAGGGCTATTCAATTCGGTCCTACGAGGGCAGCAATCCAGCAGGTTTTCCATGTATCCCTGCTTCAACACACCTGACTCAAATTAATTAGTCATTGTGCAGAACTTGATTGGCTGTTAGATTCATTTAATTTGATGCACGTGTGCTGAAGCAGGGATACATGGAAAACCTGCTGGATTGCGGCCCTCATAGGACCAAATTGAATAGCCCTGCCCTAGGGTATCATCAATGCAGTTCCACTGCATGCCTAGAGCCAGTTCATGGAGTTCAGTACTGCTCTTCGACAACCAGAGCTCACTAGAAGCCGACTTGGCCTCCAGTGGGAGATGTTCAATGACAGATGGTATATTGCATGTACACTGCCTGATCTCAAACCCGCCTTCGGCCAGAAGTTGACGCAGGCTGTCCACCAACTTCTTGGCCTCTACTGCGGTGGGCACACTATGGAGACAGTTGTCCACATAGAATGACTGTTCAGCAGCTTTGACCAGTGTGTCTCCATTAAGGACCCTCTCCTTCAGGAGGTGCTGGAGGGCATAGATGGTGCAGCACGGACTACACGTTGTTCCAAAGGGCAGAACCTGCCACTCATAGATAGATGGCTCCTCCTCCCTTTGCATCCCTCTCCATAAGAAACACAATAGGGGTCGGTCCGAGGGCTGGAGACGCACTTGGTGGAACATACCTTTAATATCACCACTCACTGCAACAGTATGTTTTCGAAATCAGAGGAGGACGCCGAGTAGCAATGGACCTAGTGCAGGCCCTGGCAACAGCTGGTCATTCAGGGACTGTCCCTGGTACTGAAATGAACAATTAAAGACTATCCGGTCTTTACCATTATGGTTCACCATATGGTGGGGAATGAACCATGAGTCCTTTGTTTGGCTGGCTTCTTGGTACGAAATCTTTGCCACGTACCCTGCTTGCTCCAGTTTTTTGATCTCAGCACAGTATGCCTCTGCTAATTTAGGGTTCTTAGCAAGCTTACGTTCTGTGCTACGTAAACTGGGCAGCACTGCCTCCTTTGGTGCATGGAGATTGACAACAGGAGTACGCCGTATCAAAGGTGTAGCATAGCGTTGCACTCCATCTATGTTTACTCTGATGGTGGCAGCCTGCAAAAGGCTGTAGGCTTGTTGATCTTGCTTAGATCTGGTGGCTGCCTTCTCAGACTGGGGCAGGGTGTCTAGCTGCCACAGAAGTTCAACGTTCTTGAGAAGGTCCTCGTGCTCCGTGGATGTGGCTAGATGCAGGCACTGCTGCTCAACACAAGGGGTCTGGAATGGACTCATCGGCCCTTGTAATGTCCATCCAAGCTGTGTGCAGACAGCTATGGGTCCGCCAAGTGGGCCTTTACGTATGGGTCTGATGGGCATGATGAGATGCGGAAAATCTGAGCCAATCAGAAGTAGTGGACGTACATGATCCACTGGGGATAAAGGGAAACCTCTCAAGTGTTGGTATCTCTGCTGTAGGGCAGAAACTGGGTAAGTAAGGTCCGTAGGACTGAGACCTTTAGCTGTAAAGGCATTGGAAATCCTGTATCTTTCAGCAGGTTTATCAAAGGGTGAAATCTCAAACGAGACAGAGGAACCGGTAAGCTGTGTTACATTTTGTTGCGCTGTCTGCAGGGTTAAGATTTCAGGAATGCCAGTCAGCCCCAGGTGTTGCACTCCAGCAGGAAGGATCACTGTCCTCTCTGACCCATCATCGAGGATTGCATATGCCTCCATGTTATAGTCACCATTGTGTAGGAGGATTCTAACAACCTTTAACATAACTCTCTGGGATTGGTTTGGACGGTCGAAGTAGATCTGCATGGGGGTCATGTTCACCATCAGGACTGCGCTGGCTTTCTCCTGCACAGAGTGGTGGAGAACTGTAAGGTGCAGCTCTTTGCAGACTTTGCAAGGACGTTTCAAGTTGCACGCCTCTGCGGCATGGCTGCGGCCACATCTCCAGCACCTTTTCCTCTCTTTGATCCACTGGGCAATTTGGCTAGTGGTCAGTTTCTTAAACTCTTCACAGGAGCTGAGATAGTGATCTTTATTTCCACATCGAGGACAATAGGGTGTCACCTTTGTGCTGGGTTTAAGACGAAGGAGCTGAGAGGATTCAGATTTTCCCTGGATGGTTAAGAGAACCGGCTTCGACCTCTGCCCCAGTAGAGTTCTTCCCTTGCTGCTCGTTATGGGCTTATAGGATTCAGTCTGGAATAATGCTGCTGCACGATATTCTCTTTGCTTGTGACTTCATTTGCAACCATAGAGCCAGGTCAGGAAGAGTGTAGGTCCTATCTGTTCCTGTCTGCAGAATGCCACGGTTCAAGCAGTACTCTACAAAGTTGTCACGGAGCGCTGGAGGCATTTTGCTCAGCAGTCTATCCACATGTGACCCACACATCAGCTCGTACCCATTCTGCCCTTCCAGGGTCCTCAACAACTTAGAGGGGATCTGGTTTTCACTGTTGCCTTGCAACCTGACCTCACAGAAACACTTCAAGTGTTGAAATGTTGTGGTTATTTGTGATCCTCTCACAAATTTCTGTGAGGCTAAGTTGGTGAAACACACAAACAACCAAGAGACACAGCAACGGCAAGTCCAGAGAAAAAAGTATTAAAGTAAAGTAAACTTAAAGTAATTAAAGTAAGTAAAAAGGATTGCAGAGCACCAACTTCAAATCTAACCCAAACGGCGTGGCAGGCTAAGTCATGAGGCTTTATATCAAAAACGCATCATGCTAAACCAGTGCACAGCTGTCCAATGATTCCATGGAATCTGTGGATCAGTGTGGAGATCTGGTTTGACCATTTCTTCTGGAGCTGTGGTTTGTCCTGCATCCATGAGCAGTAGAAAAGACCTCTCCACAACTTCAGCAGTTCATCAGCTGTGAATTCACCTGCTTCTGAACGAACACCAATATACTTCCATAGTTTCTTTATGGCTCTGGTTGGGGGGGGGGGGGGGGGGGTTTCTCGTTGGTAGCTAATCTGAGCCAGCTGGACCTCTGGCTCCTTAACTGACGCCATCTCGCCAGCTTCATGTGGAGTTTTTTCTTCTTCTTCTTCTTTCTCCTCCTCCTCTTCTTCTTCTTGAACTTGTCATCTGTAGTTCTGACTAAAGACTGAACCTGTAGATCTTGTTTAGGTAAAAGAAAAAGTGACTGTTGTTCAACCAATAAAGATGTTATTTCATTCTGCTTTTCCAGAACTGTGAGGAAACGTTGCTCTGTGTTGCTCTCTAATGCAGATACAGATGAGTCAGGAGAACTATGTGTAACTGTTTGATGTAAAGCAGTATTTTATGTTATAGGTAGACCGGCCCATTATTATTTATCTTCGGCTTCACAGCAGCGTAACTGAGAGAAAGGACATCGTCTACAGCCTCTGCAGTCAACAGTTCCGTGTTAAACAAATGTTGCAGCATTTGCATTCAACTGTGTTCTCTTTCCTCTTTTCAGTTAGCTGTTCATCCCATCTGCAGAAACATGAGACACACAAGAACCTTCCGAGGCCTTTAACACACTCACTTTAGCCATAGAAGCAGCCAGTTCCATGTCCAAATCTAGCTCCTCCTCCTTTCTCTGCAGCTGCTCCTGCTGCTCCTCTAAAGCATGCTTTTCTTTCAGCAGTCTCTGACGAGCCAAAAGAGCGGCTCAGCTTCAGCCTTTAATCGAGCTGATGATGTTGTGGAGGAAGTGGACTTGCTTACCATTGTACTATGTCTCTTTGTTATACTGGACACATTAGAAATGCTGTTATCTGGTCTAATGTCATCTACAACATTTTCAATATTCCTCACCATATATGTTTCTTTACCATGGGAAACACTGGATCCTTGACATGATGAACCAACAGCACCCTCTACTGGTGTTTGTAATGTAACAGGTTCTTTTGTCACCTCTAACAACCAATTTCTTGTTTCAGCCACAAAAGCTATTTTATGTTCTTTAACACTATTAAACAATGCATTTTGCTTTTGTTGTTCTTCAAGAGGAAGCATAGGAACGTCCATAGCATGAAGATGATCAGCCTCATTATACAGGCTTCATATATTTTCAAGACATAACTATTTTCCTAACAACATAAACACTTTGCATAAGATCTGTAATTTCGCTTATTGCACCTTTGATCCTTTTTACCTTTGCTTGACATTCTCCTTGGAGCCTTTCAACTTTATTTTCTAAAGCTTTAACTGTAAGTTTTGTTTGTCTCTTCCCAAGTGTTTCATTTAACTCCATTTTTCATTCACAAAATAACCAGTAGGCTAATCACTGAAATATTTGATCATTTTCAACTATACACAGCCCATTTATTTTTTTATTTATAAGTTATGTTTCCACATATACAGTGCATTATTTTAATTCCCCTCTACCTCTTCTCCGGGACTACACTAAACTCAACCTTAGTCTTCTGTGAGTGCTAGCGGTGGGTATTTATGTGCCCAAATACTGATAGCATCGAACCAGACTGACCGTCTTAGAACCAGAACTACGGCAGCATTCCCAAGTTTTATTATATGTATTTATTCATGTTTTGAATTGTCTTGTTTCTTTCAGTTTACTCCTTTGTTATTTGCACATGTTTGAAGTAAAAAGCAGAAAGAAAGAAAGAAAACTTCTAATCCAACCCAAACACTGCGGCAGGCTACGTCATGAGGATTTATATCAAAAACATGTCATGCTAAACCAGTGCACATGTCACGATGTTTTATTACTTATATCCATGTCACAATCTTAAGAAACAGGCACTTACTTTAAATGACGAGCTTCAAGGTGTGTAAAGATAGTATATCAAAAGGCACATTTAGATGATGTTAATAGCATAGACAATGAAGGTGAGTTAATAGAAAATTTCTCCCCAAGCTCACCCTGCTTCCATGCTCCAGGCCCAAACCTGACACAGGTGAGCGTACCCATTAATGAAGCTAAGTATATGTATGTGTTCATCTGTCTACTGACTGTATGGGCTCCTGTAATTACAGTAAACAGCCGTGCCTGTCGTTCATTTGAGTTTTCCCTAACATTTTATGGTTCTTGCAACAGACACCTTTGCCCAGGCAAGTCAGGGGTGATCAGGCCTCGACTTGTGTACTAGTATCAGCGACGTGCGGTGAAGTTTATGGTTGGTGAGGCACTGATTTACAGTTGTAAGAACTGAAAAGAGCATTTTATTTCAATATTCATTCAACAGCATGCAACTGCTGGTAATGCTTCATATCAGCATTCCTCTTTCAAACAAAACTAATAAAAATAAAACAAATTCTTTGGTTAATATTTTCTTTTATTCTAGTTAAATTTTGTTAAGTGTGGTTGTTTTTTAACTAGGAGGCTGCAACATTTCACAACACTTGTTTTTCCTCCACACTCTTCATTAATAGACATTAATATCTGACGGTAAGCCAGCCGAGATCCTCCTGCAGCAGCTTTGAATGTTTCATTTTCAGCCTGGTCATGAAACAGGAGATCATCTCCTGCTCTGAATGCTGCTGCTGCCAGAAGCCTCTTCTGGTTGCTTTTGGACAGGAGGGGCCTGCACAGCAGCACCTACTCCTCACTGAGAAGAATAAACTACTTTCATATACGTCAGTCTACAAAAGTCTCCAAAACTGAAAAAGTCACTAGATTTTTCGCTAGTCGCTTTAAAAAAACAAACAAAAAAAGGTCGCTAAGTTGGTGTGTGAGTGTTGGTGTGTGAGTGTTGGTGTGTGAGTGCGCCCCCTTGAGGCGAGGCAGAGTACTGTTTGCCTCACCTGCTGAATTTTCTCTGCACTTTATTGTACGATTAACGGGAATATTTCTCTCACAAATTCATTAAATACATTACACAGACTGTAGAGAGTCATGGTGTATAACAAGTATTTCTGTAAAGTTCATGCTGACGATATGTTGAGGAACAGAAAACGACACGTGTCATGCAACCCAGTTTGTACTGGATCACCAGTCAGAGCTGAGGCACAGCTCGCCCATGCCTCCACCGGGGTTTCTGCACTGGATTTGATCGGGAAATAGTCAAATTTGGCAATTTTTACTTAATAAACTGTCAAAAACGTGTTAGAGTCATACTGAAATTTTTTAACACATCAGTGGAAAATATTGATATTTATAGTATGTTTTTTTCTTTATCATGCCTCACCTGCCTCCCCTGACTGCACGTCACTGACTAGTAGCTACCCACAGATCAACTCTTAATCCACAGCCACCGCATGGCTTTCTCTGCAGCTTCACAAGCAGCCTGGATGGCTTCCTATCCCCTAGAGGGAATAATGATATATCATTAAATAAATCAGACTCACGCTACTTGTAGAGTTCTCGTTTGAATTGATCTTAGGACCACACAAGGAAACCTCAGACAACGACCAGGTACAATAATACGATATATTTAATAACTATTCTACAAACATAAGATAAAATATGAACATTTAAAGCATAAACAGAAAACATGTAAATATGATGTTCAACCAAAGTTTGTATTGTCAAAGTGGCTAAAAATGTAGGAAAATTAAGCATTAATTAATTAATGTTCAAGAGAATAAAGAAAGGATTTCTAAATACATGCTATTTGGACATTATTTGATAAAAGAAACAAACACATGAACAAAAAAGTGGATTAATACCAAAGTAATTTGTCTGTCTTTTCTTATATCTAAGTTGCAAATCTTCACCACTTCTCATGTAAGTTTAGGGAAGAATCATCTAATTTTCTAATCTCATCTTTATTGATCTGAGAACTTCATGAGTTACACAGTAAGCTGCAACATGATTAGAACAATATAATTAAACTACTACAATGGTTTCAATAAGTCCCCACTGAGTTACCATGGTAACTTGTGCTGCCTGTAAAGCTGATTTAAGTCTCGCCTCAAATAATGACTGACAGGTCGAAATGGGACTCCCAAAAGAGTGTTCCTCCCCATAAATCCAATGTATAAAAAATAAAACATCAGCATTTTCATTGTATCTAAAAGAAAGACAATCAGAGAGAGACAAAGCATGTGAGACATTTGTTCAAGTCTTTCTTAAATTAGTTAAAAACAAAAATTACTTAGCTGTGTCCCCCCCAAACAAGTTGAGGATCAATAAGGAGATGGTGTCAGTTTGAGTCTCATTATTGACAGACTTTCCTGGAATATTCCCCTATAGTTTTTCTAACCAGCACATATCTACACTGGAAACAACACATTGTTTACAGGATTGTAGCAAAATCCTGCAATTGTGTCTTCTCTATTTTTTGTGGCTACACATGTCCTTTTAAACTTTGACGCCACATAATTTAGCAAAAACCCCACAGCTGAATGGTTTCTCTCCTGTGTGGATTCTCATGTGTAGGTTTAAGCTTGTCTTGTAACTAAATCTTTGTCCACATTTATCACAGCCGAATGGTTTTTCTCCTGTGTGGATTCTCGTGTGTTGGTTTAAGTGTGTCTTTCGACTAAATCTATGTCCACATTCATCACAGCTAAATGGTCTGTCTCCTGTGTGGATTCTAATGTGTGCATTCAAGTTGTTCTTCTGACTAAATCTTTGTCCACATTCATCACAGCTGAATGGTCTGTCTCCTGTGTGGGTTCTCATGTGTTGGTTTAAGCTTGTCTTTCGACTAAATCTTTGTCCACATTCGTCACAGATGAATGGTCTGTCTCCTGTGTGGATTCTCATGTGTTGGTTTAAGTTGTCTTTTTGACTAAATCTATGTCCACATTCATCACAGCTGAATGGTCTGTCTTTTGTGTGGATTTTCACGTGTCGGTTTAAGTTGTTTTTTTGACTAAATCTATGTCCACATTCATCACAACTAAATGGTCTGTCTCCTGTGTGGATTCTCATGTGTCTGTTTAAGATTTTCTTGTGACTAAATCTATGTCCACATTCATCACAGCTGAATGGTCTGTCTCCTGTGTGGATTCTCATGTGTTGGTTTAAACTTGTCTTTCGACTAAATCGTTGTCCACATTCATCACAGCCGAATAGTCTGTCTCCTGTGTGGAGTCTCAGGTGTCGGTTTAAGCTTGACTTTTGACTAAATCTTTTTCCACATTCCTCACAGCTGAATGGTCTGTCTCCTGTGTGGACTCTTTTCTGCACATTTACATTTTGTGCTACTTTAAAATGTTTCTTACTGTTCGTACAGCTGAAAGACCTTTCATCTGAATGCTGTGTCAAGTGTCTCTGGAAAGATTTTTGGTAGTGAAACTCTTCACCACATTCAGAGCAGATGAGGGATTTTTTGGCAGAGTTACACTCCACATCATCGCGTACACCTGACCCATGTTCCTTCATGTGATTCCAACTTTTATCATCGTCTTCCATTTCAGGTTTCAAATGTGACAAATGTTTTATCTCAGAAGAGCCTGAAGCTTTTTTGTCACTATCTGGCTGTAAATAACTGCTTGGGTCTGGGTTACTGGTTAGTTCTGGTCCTCCACAGTCCTCTCCATCACTTTCTGATTTTATCTGTTTATCTGGGTTGTTGGTTGGAGTCTCTACATCTGTGTTGCCTTCAGTTTGGGCTTGATGAAGGTGGGCTGAATATGACCAAGGTTGAAATTCTTTATCATCATCATCTTCACTCTTCAGAGCGGCCACCATCATTGGTAAACTGGTGCCAGTCTCTACCAGCCTGTTATCAACTGCTCCCCATCCTGATTGGGCCATAGTTCCTCCTTTATGACATGGGACTCTAGGTTCTGCTTGATAAGACTCCATTTAGAAAGAACCCCTTCTGTAATCACCAGCAGCTGCTGCACATCTGCAGGGAACACTGAAATGACAAAGAAAGATAAAACTGGATTTCAGGACCATGCAGCACAAAAAGTCCCACCTCATCCTCTCAGAGCTTCTTCAAAGTCACACCTTCAAAATGTCTGCATGCACAACACCTCAGTTACCAAGAGCATCGTTCTATAAAATATTAAGAGATGTTGCAGAGAAGACTTTGTAAAACAGAAAAGCTTATTACCACCTCAACTTTATTAATTGATTAACAAACAAAAGCAGACAAATGTTCAGGGGCATTGACAAACTCATGTTGACTTTATTTTTTTTGTTATGTGATTTATATATATATATATATATATATATATATATATATATATATATATATATATATATATATATATATATATATATATATATATATATATATATATTGTGGTGGAGGAGCTTGTGAGTCCTGATGATCCTAGCGGCTATGCTGTCGGGGGCTTCATGCCCCTGGTAGGATCACCCATGGCAAACAGGTGTCTAGGGGATGGACCAGAAGAAGTGCGGCTCAAATCACCCCTATGATGATTTCAAAGCAAGGACCAGGGTTTCCCTTGCCCGAACGAGGGCCCCCCTCTGGAGCCAGGCCTGGAGGTAGGGCACGGAGGCGCTTGGTGGCTGGGCCTTTGCCCATGGGGCCCGGTCGGGCTCAGCCCGAAAGGGTGACATGGGCCTCCCCTCCCGTGGGCTCACCACCTGCAGGAGGGGCCATGTCATCCGAGTCGGGTGCAGTGTGAGCTGGGCGGCTGCCAGAGGCGGGGACCCTGGCGGTCTGATCCTTGGCAGCAAAAGCAAGATCTAGGGACATGGAATGTCACCTCTCTGGTAGAGAAGGAGCCTGAGCTGGTACGCGAGGCTAGATTACCGGCTATCTGGCTAGATATAGTTGGACTCACCTCGATGCACGGCTTGGGCTCTGGAACCACTGTCCTTGAGAGGGGCTGGACCCTCTTTCATTCTGGAGTTGCTACCAGTGAGAGGCGCTGAGCAGATGTAGGCATGCTCATTGCCCCCCGACTTGGCGCCTGTACGTTGGGGTTTACCCCGGTGGACGAAAGGGTAGCCTCCCTCTGCCTTCAGGTGGGGGGATGGGTTCTGACTGTTGTTTGTGCTTATGCACCAAAACAGCAGTTCAGAGTACCCACCCTTTTTGGAGTCCTTGGAAGGGGACTTCAATGCTCACGTGGGCAATGGCAGCGAGACCTGGAGGGGTGTGATTGGGAGGAATGCCACCCCCCAATCTGAAGCCAAGTGGTGTTTTGTTGCTGGACTTCTGTGCTCGTCATGGACTGTCCATAACGAACACCTTGTTCAGACATAAGAGTGCCCACATGTGCACTTGGCACCAGAACACTCTAGGCCGCAGTTCAATGATCGACTATGCAGTCGTATCGTCGGACTAGTGGCCACATGTTCTGGACACTTGGGTGAAGAGAGGGGCGGACCTGTCTACTGATCACCACCTGGTGGTGAGTTGGCTCAGATGGTGGGGGAGGATGCCGGTCAGGCCTGGCAGACCCAAGAGTGTTGTGAGGGTCTGCTGGGAACGTCTGGCAGAGTCCCCTATCAGAAAGAGTTTCAACTCCCATCTCTGGCAGAGCTTCAACCATATCCCGGGTGAGGCGAGGGACATTGAGTCCAAATGGGTTGTGTTCCCTGCCTCTATTGTCGAGGCGGCCAGCCGCAGCTGTGGCCTTAAGGTCTTCGGTGCCTGTCGTGGTGGTAACTCGCTGGTGGACACCGGCAGAAAGGGATGCCGTCAAGCTGAAGAAGGAGACCTATCGGGCCTTTTTGGCCTGTGGAACTCCAGAGGCAGCTGGTGGGTATCGGCAGGCTAAGCGGAACGCAGCTTCGGCAGTCGCTAAGGCAAAAACCCGGGCATGGGAGGAGTTTGGAGAGGCCATGGAGAATGACTTCCGAATGGCTTCGAGGAGATTCTGGTCCACCATCCGGCGATTCAGGAGGAAAAAGCAGTGCTCCATCAACACTGTGTACAGTGGGGATGGGGGGCTGCTGACCTTGACTGGGGACATTGTGAGGCGGTAGAGGGAATACTTTAAAGACCTTTTCAATCCCACCAACACATCTTCCGATGAGGAAGCAGAGCCTGGGGTAGCTGGTGATGGCTGTTGACTCTCCCATCTCTCGGGCTGAGGTGGCTGAGGTGGTTAAAAAGCTCCTCGGTGGCCAGGCCCCGAGGGTGCATGAGGTCCACCCAGAGTTCCTTAAGGCTCTGGATGCTGTAGGGCTGTCTTGGCTGACACGCCTCTGCAGCATCGCTTGGACATCGGGGACAGTTCCCCTGGACTAGCAGACTGGGGTGGTGGTCCCCTACTTAAAAAGGGGGGACTGGAGGGTGCGCTCCAACTACAGGGGGATCACACTCCTCAGCCTCCCTGCTAAGGTCTATTCAGGGGTGCTGGAGAGGAGGGTTCGTCGAATAGTCGAACCTCGGATTGAGGAGGAGCAATGTGGTTTTCGTCCTGGTCGCGGAACAGTGGACCAGCTCTACACTCTCTTCAGGGTCTTGGAGGGGGCATGGGAGTTCGCTCAACCAGTCTACATGTGCTTTGTGGACTTCGAGAAGGCATTCGACCATGTCCCCCGAGGGAGTATGGAGTGCCGGACCCGCTTGTACAAGCTGTCCGGTCCCTGAATGACTGGTGTCAGAGCTTGGTCCACATTGCAGTAAATCAGAATCATTGGATTGGACTCCGCCAAGGCTCCCCTTTGTCACCAATTCTGTTCATAACTTTTATTGACAGAATTTCTAGGCACAGCCTGGTCACGAGCTGTGAGTAGTGACAGAAAGAACAAGATTGCAAATACAAGCGGCCAAAATGAGTTTTCTCCGCAGGGTGGCCGGGCTCTCCCTTAGATATAGGGTAAGAAGCTTGGTGATCCGGGAGGGGCTCAGAGTAGTCACTGCTCCTCCAAATGGAGAGAGCAAGATGAGGTGTTCCGGGCACGTCCCACTGGAAAGAAGCCCCGGGGAAAACCCAGGACACACTGGACGGACTACATCTCTCAGGTGGCCTGGGAACGCCTCGAGATCCCCCCGGATGAGCTGGTGAATGTGGCCGGGGAGAGGGAAGTCTGGGTATCTCTGCTTAGGCGGCTGCCCCCGCGATCCGACTCTGGATAAGTGGCTGACAATGGATGGATAGATGGAGATATACTCTATATACACATAAATATATAAATATGTAATTCCTCACACTGGAACTTAATTTCTTGCATTTTATCTATTTAATTTAGTCTTTTTTTCCCCTTTCTGTTTTTATTTAATTTCTTATAAAGTTTGTTTTTAACACACTTGGTACTGCTTCTTGCACCCCACTTCATTGCTTTTGTTTTATGTAAAGCACTTTAACTTGTCTTGTATGAAATGTGCTATACAAATACACTTGTTTTGCCATGCCAGTTGACTATGACCTATTTTATTACAGTTTAACACATTTAACATAGTTCTAATGAGTTTTTCAAATGTAAATATCTGCATTTTAGCTCAAAAGCATTCAGGTCATGTGACGTGTCTAAAAATCAATGTAGAATCATAGTACAATACTGGCTGGTTGACATACATCTTTTTTTGTTACATTTTAACCATGCCCGCCGATGGGGGGGACAAATGGGTCTGTTGTCCTGGGCTCAGGGTAGGGGGGGTTATGGAATAATTTTTCAAAATTTTTAAAATAGGTCTACTATTGGAAAAAAATGCGTAATATTTAAGTTACATAAAAACTTTTTGTTTCCTTCCTAATTGTCCTTGAAACAGTGATCAAGACCCCCCCCCGACACAATAATGGTTTGACGGCTGATCAAAATTTTATGCTATTTGATTTAAAGTTCAGCGGTTCAAAATGTAAAATCAGCACAAGTCCAGTGCTCAGAAAAAAAGAAGAATAAAATAGAGGCTTAGAGATTTTCTGAACAGATATTTAAAAAAAAAAGTGGTGAAAGTGAAGCAGGATCTGGTAAAGTCAACCAGCCTGGTAATGTAACCCGACTTGGCCAGCTCTTAAATTAAAGTCCATTAGCTTTTATAAAAGTTACACAACACGTTATCTTTGACGGAAATGGGTGAGTTTGGTAGCTCTGGATATGAGAAAAAGAAAGACAAGGCATTTCTTTGATGATTCAGAAAAGGAAGGAAAAGAGAAGCAAACATGGAAACCATATTCAGAGAAAGGGTGTTTCATGTTGCAATGGACAGCGTAATCTGTCAACTACATGCACGGTTCTCATCAATGCAGCACTGACGCATTTTCTATTGCCCCTAAATAACCCGTCTTACATTTCGAAAACCGGACATTTTTACACGCTGTAGCGATTTAGCGCTGAGCTCGTCAACCGTGCATGGGTATTTACCGTAAAGTCAAAAATAAAAGCGCAATAGAAAAGCAGGAGCGGCTGCTTTGACCGCAGTACAAAAAAGCACAGAAAGTCGAGTGCGCACACCCCATTTTCACTAGAAGACGGCATTTTGATTACACCTTTGTTTGATTTTCGAAATTCACTTTTGCAGAGAAGGCAAGGCTTGAAGATAAGATAGCAGTTTCCGCCGCAGCTCCAAACCACATCAGCCTCACAGAACCACCACTCCGCTGCAGCAACAGCTTAACCTCACTAAGCTCCAAACATCACAAGCACACGATTCCCGGAATATTACCACTTACCGATTAAACCAAACACATCACACCAAGGTGTAATTCTCACCTCGCTTCCCGACGAGGTTTCCCTCAATAACGACTCTTTGTCAGATCCTTCCTCTGCTCTGCCGTTTCTCCAGCGAGCTGGCCTCCGCAGAGGACAGAAACCAACAAGCTTCAGTATCCAAGACACGTCGGAGTCTCCAGCTGGAGTTTAAAGTTTTAATTAAATCATGTTGCAGATGTTACCTTGTAAAAAAGCGAAGGGGATCCTCGAGATCTTCAATCTCTACCTCATCTTTATTCCACTGACGTTATGCTTGAGTTAGCCTCGATCCTATGAACAGGAAGTTGCTTCAACGTGCCAAAAGTCACGTGGCCAAAATAACCGAGTAGTCCTGACGTCATCCGTGTGGTTATTTTCTAGTTTATTTTATTAAATGAAATTTTCAGTACAGAATATACTAATGAGAATGAATATATAACAGCAAGAAAGAGTGTAAAACAATTACATTAAAATGTAATCACAAAATAACTTTTTTAAAATAAATGAAACGCTGGGATTGAGGAAGAAATTATGGAAAATATTTTTTCTGTTTAAAATGGTTACTTGTATTTGGTAATGTGATATGAAGATACGCAATAATAGCTCATTATAATCATATGTTTATGGTAATTTGGAATTTCAAACTATATGTTTCTCCAAAATAGTACAAAACTCAACATTTTCTGTAATAAAAACACAAAATTCATTAAAAGGTTTGAACATCAGGGCAACACCAAAACAAATGTACAACAGATTCTGAGGGAATGTCACCAAAACTACAATTCACATCAAGCTCTATATTAAACGTAACTTTGAGATCGTTTTTGGCTGGTTAAAATCTATAAATAAGTTTAATAGTTAATAATTTATTTTACTTTGCTGGTAATTAATTCAGACTAGATGGCTGCCAGGCTTCTTTCTATGTTATGTCATCCACCAAACAGTTGCAAAAAGAAACTGCATTTGGTCATGTGGTCTTGTTTCTCTGAAATAAGGATCTACTACCACTCATTCCTGGATGAACTGAGTAATCAGGATGGTGTGGTTTACAGAGGTGAGAGAGCAGTAATACCTGACACGCTCAGGGCAGACAGACAAACTTGTCGCATATATTCCTCTCACCTCGGAGTGGAGGGATGTCTCAGACGAGGTTCCACAGTCTCCTTCTGGATGGTAGCAGGCTGAAGAAGGTGTGTGACGGGTGGGTGGAGATGTTTTACAGGGAGGTACCTACGATTTTCTCAGCTGCTCTCAGGATGCGTTGGCGGGTCTTCCTGCAGGACGTGGAGCAAGCGCAGTACCACACAGTGATGCCGCTGATCAGCATCAGGTTTTTTTTTTTTACATTCTATTATTTGTATTAATATTCCTTGTAGGGTACTTAGAAAGATTTCCTTACTGATGTTGAGAATGCCAGTAAATTTGTAGTAATATCATATTGAATACAGGGTTCAAGCTAAAAGTTAAGAGTAAAGAACTACACTTCAAAGAAAACAAGAAAAGACGTAACAATAGAATTATTGTTCCGTGTTTATGTTGTTGTTCTGGGGGCAGATTTAAGTGATGCACATACATAGAGATGTGAGTTGGTGAGAGCTGGCTGAGTGTTGGATTGTTAATAGAGTTACAACTAATAAGAAACTAAAGAGGAGTTTCATCGTACATTCTGTGATATTTAATTAAAGAGGAAACAAAATAAAACACGTTATGCAAATAATAAAATAATCCAGAGCAGAATAGTTTAAGATGTCATCATGATAAGACTTAGAGCTGTGTGTTGTAAAATATTATCTTATTTTCTAAATAAACTTTAGTAACATTTCAGAAGCATTTAATCAAAGAAAACAGAAAAGCTAACAGCTTGGTTTACAACAGCAGACTTCATAGCACTGTTTTAACATCAGTTTGGTTTTACCTCATTGCATCTATCTTTATTAATTTGACCTTTTTCAGTAGCTCCTCTACAATTAAAATGATCAATAGATATTAATTTAGTAAATACAATTGAGCAATACAAGTGATTTGTCTATTATTCCGTAGATATTGTAGATTTGTAAAGCACTTGTACATACGGATTGTGGCCACCAGAGGGCAGTAAGCTGGTTTCCGGCTACATGTTAGCACGTTTACTCCACTACTCCATCAAACACAGCCACATAGAAACTATTTCATCAGTATTATCTTTATTTATTTATTTTTTTGCAAAAAATATCAATAATCGAATAATCTAATCATTTTTGGCCAAAAATAATCAAACACAAACATGTTTATATTTATTTTGTCGAACTCGGTTAACTCTGTTACTTGGGTTTAACGTTTTAAATGGTTAAAGACATTTTATTTTGAATGAACTTGTAGGAAGTGGAATTTTATTATACATTTTCTAACTTTACACTTATTGTAGTTACCAACATTGGCCACTAGATGGCAAAAGATCTTCGCTGATTACCGTTTGCAGCAAGTAGATCCTTATTTTAGAGAAACATGACCACATTACTAAATACTCTTTCTTTTTGGAACTGTTTGTGGATGACATAACATAGAAAGAAGCCTGGTAGCCACCTAGTCAGCATCTGATTACCAGCAAAGTAAAATAAATTCTTTTAAAACTATTTATAGATTTTAACCAGTCAATAACTATGTCAAAGTTAAATTTAAGACAGACATTGATGTGAATTGTAGTTTTGGTGACATTCTATCAGAATCTGTTGTACATTTGTTTTGGTGTTGCCCTGATGTTCAAACCTCTTGGTGAATTTTGTGTTTTCATTGCAGAGATTGTTGAGTTTTATACTATTTTGAGAAGACATTTCATTTGGTATTCCATGTGATAATAAACATTAATATTATAAACTGATATATAATCAATCTTTTTATATTATAGGCAAAGTTTCATATTTATAAATGCAAATGTACAGGAATTACATCCATCTTTTCTTGCATTTATTCATGAATTCAGTCACAACAATCACTCAATGAAATACTCTAAGAATCCAAAAGTTATTAAACCTTTTACAGCTTTTGACCAAGTAAACCTTTTTAAACAGACTAACATTTACCCCTAATCTCCCACAACTAAAATAAACTTATTTTGTGGACACATTTCAATGTAATTGTTTTACACTCTTCCTTACTGTCACATATTCTTTCTCACGAAGATATTCTGTGTTAAATTTATCTTTGTGTGTGTGTGTGTGTGTGTGTGTGTGTGTGTGAGTGTGTGTAAGTTGACTCCTCTGTTCATTCGTCCCTGACGTGTTGAAGGTAGACGCTGCGCCCACTAGATGGAGCCAGAGACCACCAGATTTATTTAATCTCTGACTGTTTTATTAACCCTTTAAGCGACTGGACTTTTGTTAATTTATTTTTTATTTGGTGTATTTGACTACGTTAATATATTTCCAGTCAGATATTTCCGATGTTTATTATTTATTATGTATTTTTATACAACTGTACAGTATTATTAATATTATAGAAAAAAGAAAAGTGCCTGGAGTGCTACTTGGGTGTAAAAAATTGGTGGTATTCCTCTGGTGCTCTTCAGTAATGGGATCAAGTAGAACTAATGAAAAGATTACTGAGGCACTGAAGAAGATAGAAGATAAAAAGCCTTTATTAACTCATGGCTAATCTATTAAAAAACACACCCACGCCAACGCGTTTCGGCCTGAGGGGCCTTCATCAGGGCGAGTGGCAAAATGTTTGTCTGGCAGCTTAATTCTTATATATGTATATGTGATACAGAAGAAGAGTTTGAAAGCAATGCACAAGACATGAGCCAAAGATTTAAAAATGGAGGTTATAAACAACAAACTACACTCAAAGCTTTCAATAAAGCTAAAAGTCTCCCTGGAGAACAGCTGCTGGTCCCTAAACAAAAAGACCAGTCGAACTCTAATCAAGTTGACTTTGTTACCCAATACAGCAACAAAGCTAATCAAATTAAACTAATTGTTAAAAGAAACTGGGATATATTGAAAAGTGACAGTGTCCTTAGAGAAGTTCTTCCAGATTCTCCAACGATCAGTTTCAGAAAAGCCCCGACCTTAAATGCTAAGCTGGTTAAAAGTCACCTTGCCCCTTTAAAACAAAAGACTTGGCTGTCTATCATTAAAGGAAACCACAAGTGTGTAACCACTGTAGCAACATGATTAATGCTAACTACTTTACAGACGTATCATCCAGTCGTAAGTTTGACATTAAATCATTTATTAATTGCAATACTTCATATGTAGTAAACAGACTAGAATGTCCATGTGGTTGCTTCTACATCGAAGAACAAAACACAAATTAAAAGTAAGGTTGGCTGAACATAAACATGCAGTTAGGACTGGTAACCTACAATATCCTATGGCTGTTCACTATCTGCATGCTAACCATGGTAACTGTAATTCATTGAAGGTATCTGGAATTGAGCATATAGAAAACCCAGTTAGAGGTGGAGACAGACTTAACTGATTAATCTGTGGTTCCTTGAAGAAGAAATGAACAATATCTATTTATTTTTTAGTTGATATATGATGTTTCTATACATATCTGTTGAATCTTGTTATATTATGCTGTGTTAACCTGTTTTTTGTTTAAAGAATCTGACTGTGATTGTCATTGGCAGGTCACAGGTATCATGTGACCATTTACCTGCCCACACAGAGCAGCTGCTGGTGATTGTCTATAAATTCAAGAATTAAGCTGCCAGACAAACATTTTGCCACTCGCCCTGATGAAGGCCCCTTAGGCTGAAACGCGTTGGCGTGGATGTGTTTTTTAATAGATTAGCCATGAGTTAATAAAGGCTTTTTATCTTCCATCTTCTTGAGTGCCTCAGTTATCTTTTCATTATTAATATTATTTTTTGCTTTGTTTCTTTGTAGAATACACACATGCGCACGCACGCACGCACACACACACACACACACACACACACACACTCCACCAACATCATGTATCAGACCAGCAAGAGCGTCCTCACTCTATCACAGGTCAGGAGATGAATAACTGTTACAAGGTAAAAACCAGAGGTGGGTAGTAACCAGTGTTGGGCACGTTACTTTTAAAAACAAATTAATTATAGTTACTAGTCACTTCTTGCAAAAAGCAACGGTGTCAGTAACAGAGTTACAGCATTATAAATCTGGTGATTCTAACAGCTTACAGCCACCATTAAAAAAAACCTTTGTTTGTGATTATGATAAACATTTCTCGTAACACTCTTGTCTTTTATCTCTGTGAGGGAAAAGTGATGTCTGTGGTTCCAGATTTAAACTCTTCCTCTGTTTCCTCTGGACTTGCCGTTTCTGCGTCTCCTGGTTGTTTGTGTTTTTGGCCAACTTGGCCTCACAAAAATATGTGAGATGATCACGAAAAACCACAACATCTCAACACTTGAAGTGTTTCTGTGAAGTCAGGTTGTAAGGCAGCTGGTTCCACAGTGAAAATCAGATCTCCTCTAAGTTCAAACTTCATCTTTGGGAGGACCAGTAGCTGGTGGTCAGCAGGCCTTAGAAGTGGTGATGGAGTGGAGGACTGAAGCAGGTCAGATAGACAGCTGGTGTTACATCATTCAGGGATTTATATGTTAAAAGAAGAATTTTAAAATAAATTGTAAAAACAAAGAAAATCCATGAAGTGAATCCAGAGCAGATGAGTTGTGCCCTGACTCCATTTTATGTCACATAACTTAGTTTTAATTCCATGTGGAAGTTCGGATGATCAGCATCAATATAGAGTATTTGTATAAGTGTATTTGTATTAAATGTTAATTAAAAGTGATTTCCTAGATTAATTTTAGTGGCGGACAAAGCAATCAGACTATTTTCTAAAAAAATATTAATACACTGGTCAATCTTCAGCATTCACAACCTTAAATAATATCCTCGTTTTAAAACATTCTAATAAATGCTGTTTTTAAATCATAAACCTATTTTTATACAAACATTTAACATTATAATTAAGAGACAAAGTTTGAGGTTGTAGTTACAACATATGACCACACGAGGGCGATAAAAAGTGAGGTATGAACATAAAGTTAGAAATAAAACCATAACACGTTTCCTTCCGGTTAGGGCTTGGAAACAAACCCGTTTGTTCATAAGAAAAATATATAACTAGGCACTAAACTAATTCTGTAATATCTTTATTTCATATGTTTATTCATTCATATCTGACATGATTAGGCAGTTCATGGCAGCCTTCTGATGGGTAGATGAATAACTACATTAATGTTTATCTTGAATGATTTAACCAGAAGTGTGCTAATTAGGACTTAGCACATTATGCTAATAATAAATTTATCGGGAGTAGAATAGTTTAAGATTTTATTGTGGTGACAAGTTGTGTGTTGTAAAATATTATCTTATTTTCCAAATAAACGTTAGTAATAGTTCAGCAGCATTTAATCAAAGAAAACAGAAAAGCTAACAGCTTGGTTTACAGCAGCAGACTTCTGTTAGCATAGCACCGTTTCAACATCTGGTTGGTTTTTACCTCACGGCATCCATCTTTATTGATTTTACCCTCTTTAGTAGCTCCTCTACAATCAAAACTAATCACTAGATTTTAATTTAGTAAATACAATTTAGCAACACAAGTGATTTATATTTTATTAATGTCATAGTAGATATTGTAGATTTGTAATGTAATTGTAAATACGGGTAGTGACCACCAGAGGGCAGTAAGTTTGTTTCCAGGTACATGTTAGCACTTTGACTCCACTACCATCATATCAAACACGGCCATATAGAAACTAATTATTCACTATCATCTTTATTTTTTTAACCGAAAATAATCAATAATCAAATAACTTTAAAATAAAATAAAATAAAATAATAAAATTTTTAGCCAAAAATATTGAAAGAAAAACTTGTTTTATTGATTTTTTCGAACTCGATTAACTGTGTTCCTCGGGTTTCGCGTTTTAACACTAGAAAAACCAAAGCTGAGCCATTTGGCGTTTCTACCTTCCATGCCCAGAGGGCAGCCAAATGGCTGGATTAGTTTTAGCTAATATCCTAACTCAGGTGTGAACGACACTATTGTTCTGTAAATGAGATGTTCTGTGAGCAACCCCCCACACGTTGGCCAAGTTGTGGGGGGTTGCTCACTCTCACTCTCTTATTCACCTTCTTGGCTCCCAAATAAGAATGTGCAAGCTCACTGGCAAGCTCCACCAGGAAGTCCACCAGCTTCCCCTGCACAGTGGAGATGCTCAGCACAATATTTCTAAGACCAGTGTATGCACAACCTGTCTAGCAAGCTGCAACGACAAATGATATTTTCACATTATGATCAGAAAATTATTTTACCCTCTTTTTTTTAGCAAGAGATCGACACAGTCTGTCTTTTTCATTCCTTGATGACTTTTATTTCTGATGTACAAGATTTGAACAAGGAATCTTTTCTTATAGATGCAAGAAAGTGTACAAATAAATCAGTGCAGTATGTGGGTGAAGTGATTGACATTTAAAATACTCAGTGCAATGAAGTTACAAAAATTTCACATGTTCCATGATGGTGGAATGTTCTCAGTGATTTTGACCTGCATTGTCTGAGCAGACTTGGCACTGCCATGCCACCTCCTTTCTGCATTTGCCACACGTGTACCTGTAGCAATCTACACAGCGCACACTAGCGTGATTTCTCTTGCAACGACAGTTCACCTGGCACATTGCTCTTTTCCCTTGGTCCGGTGTGGGAGGTTGTTGGCGAAGAAGGTTCTCCTTGTTGACTTTCTTGGCTCCCAAATGTGACTGAGCAAGCTTACTGGCAAGCTCCACCAGGAAGTCCACCCGCCTCTCCTGCACCCCAGTGCACGCCTGATAAAGCACATAGGCATTCAATGCTGCCATGTCTATCATGTTGTAGAACACAGCGACTGGCCATCGCCGTGTTCCTGAGCGGACACTGTACTCTCGCACCATCTGGTCCATCACATCGACACCACGCTTCATGCTGTTGTAGTCGGTGACTGTGTTTGGCTTCTTCTTTCGTGTGTCTTCAGTCTGAACCACGCTGTGCATGCTGCTGAGGATGCAGACGGTCTTTCTCCGTTTAGGCACATAGACAGTCAGTGTGACACCAGAGGTTGAAAACACCTGAGTACTGAATTCTTGGCGGTTCATAGCTTGTTTTGCTGAACCTGGAAGCTCCCATCGAATCTTATTGACTGTGCCAAGGAGAGTGGTCTTCCGGTTGAGCAGTCGTTGCGCCAGTGATAGTGATGTGAAGAAGTTGTCTGTGGTCACAGTTCTTCCTTTGTCCATAAACGGTTCCATCAGCTTCATCACCACATTTTCAGAAAGTCTCTCTCCAGAAGGACGACTGGGGTCTTTTCCAAGATATGGGATGACATTGCACACATACTTAGATTTCAGGTCACATGCCACCCAGAACTTGATACCAAACTTGTCCGGTTTTGTTGCAATGTATTGCAAGAAACAGCAGCGAGTCTTTGACGGAAAAAGTTGTTCATCAATGGTGATGTGCCTGCCTGGGTTGTAGGATGAGATACAGTTGGAAACGAAAGACCTCCAAATATCAGCAACTGCAGCAAACCTGTCAGTCTCAGCTCGTTCACTACGTGTGTCCATGTCATCAAAGCGTAGGTGTTGCATGATGTCTTGGAAGCGGTTTCGAGCCATGATCCTGGTGATCAGTGGGTGGCCCAGTTTTGAAGACCATGTGTCACGCAGTGATGGAAGTCTAATTACCCCTCGCAAGAGAAGAATGGCAATAAACGCCATTAGTTCAGGGACGGCCATGAACCAACTGCTCTCCTCTGTCCGACATCCATGCTGAACAGTCCACTCCTGAACAGTTCGAAGCATGTCAAGAGTGATGAAGCAGAGGAAGCTCTGTAGGCAACTGGACACCGTTCTTCTGACCAAAGCTGTCGGCTCTCCGTCTGTAGCATATGGTTCTACTGGGCTTTGATTGAAAGGCCTCCCCACCTGTTCTTCACACCATACTGTGCCGTCCTTTGCCTTCTCCACTGGCCCAGTGTGGGTCTCCACTCGACCTCTCTTTACTGGGGGCAGTGAAGTCTCCTCATCAGAAGAAACTTCAGAATCTGAGCTCATCTGAAGGACGACATCATCTCCATCTGAGTCGCAAGGGTTGACATGATCCAGGATCATGTCCAAAGCCTGCTGAGCGCTGTAGACTTTTGGCATCTTCACTTCTTGGCTTACCGTTGTTCACCATGAAAATCTTGAAGCTGTGAGTGAGCTATTTATCCACCTCAGTTCCCTAGTTTAGTCGTTCACACCGACGCCCACCATTTCACCAATTTGTGAAGCACCCACAACAATCCCACAATGTGGTGAAACCAGTTTTGATTTTGCTTTTCTGTTCCCAGGTCAAAAGGAATGTAATTATCTCTCATTTGAAATACTTGATTATGCTTTCCTTTTGGCCTTTGTGGAAACAGAAACGTGATAATCTCTCACTTGAAAGCAAGCTGGGCGTACAATAGTGTGATGACGATGAAAACTCACATGACCAATGCTCAATAAAGGGTACATGAAAATGTGAGAAATGGTCAAAAGCACAAATACCGTTTGTGGTGAGTGAAACTATACAGCACAGTTGAAAGCAGACTACAAGGCTCTTTTCAAGCACACTCCTCCCCCCAAGGAGTATGCTTGAACAGCTAACGGCAGGTAATGGCTGTGTTTACAAATGTAAAGGTGCTAATTGTTGGCCATTGAATTGTTAATTTCAAACCGGGCAGCCTTTTGGCTGTACTCTGGGCATGGTAGAGGGGTAAGAAATCTTTGGGTTTTCTAGTGTTAAATGGTTAAAGGCATTTTATTTTGAATAAATTAGCAGGAAGTGGAACTTTAATGTACATTCTCTAACTTTACACTTGTTGTAGTTACCAACATTGGCCACTAGATGGCAAAAGATCTCCGCTGATCACTGTTTGCAACGAGTAGATCCATATTTTAGAGAAACATGACCACATTACCAAATGGAACTGTTTGGTGGATGACCTAACATAGAAAGAGACCTGACAGCCACCTAGTCAGCATCTGATTACCAGCAAAGTAAAATAAATTCTTTTAAAATGATAGATTTTAACCAGTCAATAACTATGTCAAAGTTAAATTTTAGACAGACAGACATTGATGTGAATTGTAGTTTTTGTGAGATTCCCTCAGAATCTGTTGTACATTTGTTTTTGTATTGCCCTGATGTTTAAACCTTTTGGTGTGAAATGTGTGTTTTTCATTGCAGGGAATGTGAAGTTTTGTACTATTTTGGAAAGACATATTGTTTTGTATCCCAAAATGACCATAAACATATGAATATTATTAGGTATTATTATATACATTTGTATTACCAAATACATTTTTTTTTTACCTTTTTTGACAAAGTAAATTTTTTTAAACAGAATAACATTTACTCCTAATCTCCCATAACTGAAATAAACTTATTTTGTGGACACATTTTAATGTAATTGTGTTACACTCTTCCTTACTGTCATATATTCTTTCTCATGAAGATATTCTGTGTTGAATTTCTCACTTAAGTGTAATTTGACTCCTCTGTTCCAGAGTGCTCCAATGAAAGTGGCTGAAATTACTACATTTCTTAGCTTTGTGAGGCATTAGCTAAATATTCTGCAACAAATGGAGTTTACTGTGTTATTTCATTTGGCCAGTTTTAGTTAATTAGTTGTGTAACTAACACGCTAGTGGTGGTTTAACTGTGGTTAACTAATGTGAGCCAGACTCCAGTCTCTGTAGACGCCATCGCAGTTTTTGTTCTCATGTAAAGATTGTCATTGATTATTTGTCCTTTGGTGATGACTGTATTAGTACGCCTGATTTTAATTTCTGGTAGTAAACAATATCAGTTAGAATATTAACTACATATTTAGCTTTTCTTCTGTGAAATTGATGAGGTTAGCTTAGTTAGCATTAGCAGAGAGACAGCCTGGTCCTGCTGGATAAATGTGGAAAACGAGTAATAATTTACTATTTTTCATCTGATGTCAGCGCCTGGTGAAACTCCTCTGGTGTTGGACAGGATTCCTCTGCCTGATGCAGCTGATGCAGTTTTCCAGACAGTCTTTTTCCATCTTGTGCTTCCTGTCAACATGAAACACATGAATGTGTTGCTGCTCCAGTACGAGCAGGCACCGTCACATCCTCAGAAAGCTTCCCTGCTCCTCGGTGCTGCTCCACCATCTCATCCAGTTAGCACACATTCCCTCTCCATTTCCGTCACACTGTAGAATAAAATTATATTGTAGAATAAAATGTTTTATTCTATCGTGTTTGGTTGAAACTTGTGTGGTTTTTAAGACCTGATAAATTAATTCAGTCATTTAATATGTTATTAACCAGAAAACATGTTAGATTATTTTTATTAATATTTTACAGTAGCTTTCTGAGTTTAACAACAATAAACAGTTACTGATGTATTTGTTCAGTTCAAGGAACCAAAAGTTAAATATAATATAATATGTAGTGATATAATAATGGTGTTTTCTATACGTTAGAAGAATTAATGTACGTCATCATTCAAAGCATCTACAGCTACTTATTGTCCTTCAAGTCATTTAAAACTTGAGGACTTCATGTCGGGGAGTTCAAGGAGTGTCGTAACTCTCTTATTAAATGGCTGTGGCATCCCTGACGTGTTGAAGGAAGGTGGTGCGGGTGCCAGAGACCACCAGATTCATTTAAACTCTCTGACTGTATTATTAACCCTTTAGGTGACTGGCCCTGATCTCCTGGTTCATTGTAGAGATAGCTCATTTCTCCAGTGAAGAGAACAGACATGTTACAGACGAGGTCATTGCCGACACCTGAGGCTTGTCACTCATGCAAATGCCCGCCCCTGATTCCCTGTTTGGAGTGGCTAGAGCAGTCACACCTTCGTCCCCTCCCCCCTGGTTGGCTCATCACTCGTCCATTCAAAACTCCAGCCACCAGGAAATAAAGGACTGCTGCTGTGATCATTTGGGAGGGTGGTGCTGTTTGACACAGACGGTTTCTCCCTCAGCTTGGCATACTTGTGGTAGCTAGCGATTGTGTGCTTTATGTGTCTAGTGGTGGCAACTTGAGTAGTCTGTAGACTTTGAATTAGTGATTTAAGCAGGGTTAAACTTGCCTGTGTTCTTTTTGTTCTAGATTAAAGAGTAGTCTTGGTTTTGGTTGTTCCCAGCTCGTTAGGCTGCTCTTTAAGTTTTTTTTTGTTTTCAGGTTTTGATTGAGCTTTTTGTGTAAAGAAATAGAGTAAAAGTTAGAATGTGTTGGGCTAGAGTAGACATTTGTTTTGGGTCTAAGAATACCCTTTTTTGTAGTTATTGGAACTGCTGTTCGTTTGTTAGCTAAGTGTAATAAGCCAGTTTAAGTTCACCTTTTCCTAGTGTTTTTGTGTTTTGTTTATCTGGCAGCATTTTGGGTTAGAACTAACCCTTTTGCATTTTCTTTCAGCAGTTTCTCAAACCCCAACACCCTTTGTGTTGCCACTTGAGCTAGTCTTTGTTTTTGTTCAGTATAACAAACACCCATTTACTTGTTTCACCATCCCGTTTTTATTTTGTTACACCCTTTCATACCCCTATCCTGAGTCGTAAAAAGACACATTTAGAAGAAAGATTTTTTCATATATACAGATGGCGCTCCGCAGAGTGCGACGTTGCGGAGCTCTCCGAGTCCAGTTACTCTTTTTTCTTCTCCTTTCTATCACCTTTTTATGCCGAGTTAAGGCACACACCGCAAAGTACCTCTATGATCGGGCGACCCTACTACAACTGAGAGAGCGCAGTCATTTCGGACTTTTCGACCCGAACATTCTGGAGTCCTTCCCTGGAATAACATGCTATGCGGACTCGACGCTAGGCCGCCCCCAGACAGGGAGCTCTTCTGAGAACAACAGGCCGAAGCAGAGGCGTGGCAGACGGGGAGGAGCAGACCGCAGGCTTCGGCGCTTGGTTAGCAGTGGTAGGCTAACCCTGCCGATCATACTGTTTGCGAATGTCCAGTCGCTGGAAAATAAGATGGATGAACTTCACGTCCAGATTTCTATGCAGAAGGACATACAGGATTGCTCCATACTATGTTTCTGTGAAACATGGCTGGGAGAAAGGACACCTGACGAGGTAGTAACATTAGACGGCTACACAACCTTTAGAATGGACCGATGCGCAGCAGACAGCGGCAAGACCCGGGGAGGAGGAACGGCCGCCCTCGTCAAACAATCCTGGTGTACCGACTGTAAGATCATCTCCAAATCATGTTCTGAAAGGGTGGAATACCTGACCCTGAGGTTAAGATCATTTTATTTGCCCAGAGAACTGCAGTGCATTATTGTGAGTGTTGTGTACATTCCCCCCCTCTGCCAAGGAGGAGGCTGCTCTGAGGGAGCTACATGACATGATCAATGAGCATGAAAATACATATCCTGGCGCTGCTCTCATTATTTTAGGAGATTTCAACCACTGTAATCTCCGAAAAACAATGCCAAAACTGCACCAATTTGTGAACTTCCCCACCAGGGGAAACAAAACACTGGATCACTGTTACAGCAACATTAAGGACGCCTATTCAGCTGAGCCACGACCCCATTTTGGAAGATCTGACCACCTGGCGATCCGGCTCAAACCAGTCTATAACAAAAGGCTCAAGTCAACACCAGTCACAGTCAGGACCATTAACACCTGGACTGACAGTGCACAAGCTAGCCTGCAGGGCTGCTTAGAGGCTACAGACTGGAGCACCTTCAAAGAGGCCACAAACGACCTCCATGAATACACAGAGGCTGTTAGCGACTACATTAGGTGGTGCACGTCCATCTGTGCACCCCCCAGGACTGTGCGTATGTTCCCCAACCAAAAACCCCTGGTTCAATTGGGACATAAAACAGGAAAATAAAGGACGAGGCGGGAGGCCTTCAAGTCAGGAGATCACGGGGAGTACAAGATAGCCCGGTACGAGCTGCAGAGGTCCATCAGGGCAGCAAAAAGGGCTTACTCCCAAAAACTTGGAGGCTACCACCTCAACCACAACACACGAAGGATGTGGCAGGGAATCCAGGCTGTCACAAACTACAGAAAGACCACACCCAAAACAGACCCCAGGGACACTACTCTCCCAGACAGCCTAAACACCTTTTGCGCCAGGTTCGACAGGCTGAACACAGACTCACCCTCAAAAGCCGTCTGTAATCCCACGGACACTGACTTCCAGGTCACACACACCCAGGTACTGAAGGCCCTGAAGAATGTAAATCCCCACAAGGCGGTGGGACCAGATGGAGTGCCTCCAAGAGTACTGAAGGCCTGTGGTGAACAGCTAGCCGGTGTGTATGCTGACATCTTCAACATGTCCTTATCCCAGGCTGTTGTCCCCCATATCTTCAAAACGTCCACTATCATACCAGTCCCCAAAAGACCTGACACACCAAACTTAAACGACTTCAGGCCAGTGGCACTAACACCAGTTGCCATGAAGTGCTTAGAAAAGCTCGTCCTTACCCACATCAACAACATAGTCCCGGACACTATCGACCCCTTCCAGTTTGCTTATCGCCCCAACCGATCAGTGGACGACGCGGTGGCAATAGCCCTTCACCACATCCTGCAGCACCTGGAGAGCAGCAGGACGTATGCCAGGATGCTCTTCCTGGACTACAGTTCTGCATTTAACACCATCCACCCAGGCAGGCTGACTGAGAAGCTGGCAGACCTTGGAGTCCCTACTCCCACCTGCAATTGGATTCTGGACTTTCTGACTGAAAGACCACAGGTGGTGAAGATGGGAGGGCGGGTGTCTGCTAAGCTCACAGTCAGCACGGGATCTCCACAGGGCTGCTGCCTCAGCCCCAAACTCTTCACCCTGTATACACATGACTGTGTCTCCACCCAGGACAGTACCATCATCATCAAATATGCTGATGACATCACTGTCCTGGGCCTCATCAAGGCGGGAGACGAGTCAGGATACAGGGCCCTGGTCAACAACATCGTTGTCTATGGAGAGGAGAATGACCTCATCCTCAACACAGACAAGACGAAAGAAATATGTCTGGACTTCAGGAAGAACCCTTCCCCTCTACAGCCTCTTTTCATCAGCGGGACTGAGGTGGAGAGGGCAGACAGCTACAGGTTCCTAGGACTGCAGGTAACATCTGACCTGAGCTGGACTCGTAACACCACAGCCACAGTGAAAAAAGCCCAGAAAAGACTTAATTTCATTAGACTGCTCAGGAAAGCTGGTCTGAACCATCGCCCTCTCACCCAGGCCTACAGAGGACTGATAGAGAGTATCCTCACCGCAGGCATCACTGTCTGGTATGGAAATACCACACAGGCAGAGAGGAAGGCTCTGCAAAGAGTCATAAAGACTGCGGAGAGGACTATAGGCACAAAACTTCCTTCCATGGACTGTATGTACGAGCAGCGCTGTCAGAAAAGAGCAGAGGGAATCATCAGAGACTCACTCCATCCCGCTCACCCTCTGCTCAGACACAAACACTGCGCGTACAACCTCAGACACAGCAGAGCGGACAGTATCAAAACTCACAGGACTCACTTTTTCAACAGCTTCTTCCCAGCCACAGTCAGACTGATGTCAAAACAAAACTACTGAAAAATGTGGAAGACACCATCTCACTTTAATTACATGTGCATGTGCAATATCTGACCTGCACTATCATCACCTGTGAAACAGGATGATGTCTTTTATATCCCCTCCTGTATAATGTGCAGTTCTTCTGATCAGTGTTCAGTTGCTTGAGAATTTCATGTGCAATATTCTCCCTCTCCCCCTACCCACTCCTCTATCTCACAATACCTTCTGCTCTTGTACAGCACTGTATAGTGTATAATAGTATGGCTACATACTATATTTTTATATATATATTTTATATGTATACATTTTTTGCTATAGTTTATTTTCTAATGTGTACAGTGTTCATTTATTCTTATTCTTGATTCATCTTTCTCTCCTACTACTTAAAACTGTGACTCTGATAGAGCCCTGCACAAGAATTCCAATGTACCTTGACTTTTTGGTTTTTATGTACAAATGGCAAATAAAGAACTTTGAACTTTGAACATATATACAGGAGGTCTTACATTAAATTGTCTGGATAAAATATTAGTTAATATTATGTGATGTGTTAAACTGATGTGTGGATATTGTAATACTTAGACTGCTTGGCTGTACTAGCTTGCACATATACATTTTATTAGCCCGGGTTAAATGCTGATGAAGTAACTTTTTTACAGTTTGTCATCGTGTTTATTTGTTGTATATTATGTGACTGCAGCTTTTAAAATACTGTCTGGTTAAATGTAGACGTCTGACGTTTTTGTTTACAACTCCATATAGAATGTGTGTTTGTGGTTCGCCTTCTTTTTACACAATAATAACATTGATTATTTTATATTATGTATTATATTAATATTATGTATAAAATATTGGGTTGGTCCTGCTGAACCAAACATATCTCCACAGGTGGGTTGCTGCCTGCATAAGTTTAGGAACCCCTCTTAATATAGGGGTCCTGTTGTGACTGCTGTATTGAGCCTTTCTGGTGAGGGAAAGGAAAGAACTGGACTGGTATGTGCACACTTGTACAAGTGTGAGCATATGTGTGCAGTACATGAGTTGGGGTGGCCTGGGTGAGAGTATGACTACTGGCCTGACTTTTTGTTCCAGTCTGGTCCATCGCACCTGCACATGACACAAATCCACCAAGGACATAGCAGACATATGCAGCCTAGTACAAAGATGCCTGTGGCAGAGGCTCAAGAGAACAGGTAGCATGCCACATTTTCCACCATTAACATTTTAATATAAAATTATAGTCATTATGGCCTTTAGAATAATGTTTTTGGGGAGGTGGGGTAGTGCCCTACAGGTCTCTGTGGCTGATCCAAAGGAACCACAACCTGAACTCAAGAAAGTCCAACAGAAAACTAAGGAACACGTTAAAGAAATAAAGCAAGACTAAAAACAGAAATCATTCAAAGAACAAAACATGTTGTGTCTGTTGGAATTTGCACACATTTTCTAAATCTTTGATCCATATTTAGAATCAGTGCGTTCACCACCACCTGCACTCCAAAGTCAAAAAGTAAGTGACAGCTTTATTTATCCTACAGGGTAATTCAGTTTGACAGTCCTCAGTTCATCCAACAATAAGCACCTTTAAAACCAGTCATTAAGAATATAAAAACATAGAACAACAAACAAAGTGTCAGTGCAGCAGTGATGTGTGACAGCTTGGACATTTATACAGCAGCTGAATCCTCAATGATAAAATTAAAGAAATAAAAACTATACTGCCATCAGTAGCATTTAAGGGTCTGATTACAGAAGGGATAAAGAAGATAAATCGGTTTTCCAACATGTGGCAAGATAACGCCTTCCAGAGGGCATAGGTTGAAACTCCAGTGACAGAGGATGACCAGGTTTATCAGAGATGCATCTGACTGTCTGAATTACCTCCAGGCTGTAGCTCCGCCTCCTCAGCGATGAAACGACGTCTCGAACACTCGAGTACCAACTCATTGATCATACTAGTATCAACTAACACACACATGTATTTCCTCTCACATACAGTGCTGGTGTCACTCATTCAGATGGGAACAGGCTGTCTCATGAGTGTGTGTGCAGGCTTTTAGCTGTGTGCGTTTGTGAATTTTCAGGGGTTTATTTGTGTGATGCTGCTCTTGAATGTGTGTGATATTTGGTTGTTGGTGTTTGTGTAAGTGATTATAGTGGTATATGCATGCTTTCAGAGGTGTGTGAGAGTTAAAAATAATGTCCCATCATATCCGGAACCTGATAACTTCAGACTGCATGAACATAAACTGGACTGGGAGGGAGACAGTCTCTAAGAAATTTACTCTTCTCATGTTGTCCCATTAAGATCAAGGAGGACTCAGATCCTAAACACAGCTAAACACATCTGAAGTGAGCAAAAGGCTCTGCTCAGAGCTGGCTGACCCGGGAAAAGTACGCAAAAAGACAAGAAACCCAAGCAACACCTGTGGAGGACAAAGCTGCAGGAAGAACTGGAGACAGAGGACTTCAAAAACATCCAAATATTTCCAAATACATCAGTTCATCCAGAATATACAAATCTTTCAGAATATCACTATATCGCCTGGTCGATATAAGATCGCTTGGTTTAAATAGAGTGAAAACCGTGATCAAAGGTAAGGACCCACTTAGCTCGCACCCGTTAACAGCACAACATGGCAACTATTCTTCTCAAACATTGAGTGTATTCTCCAGTTTCGGCTGCATCATTTCACCTTCTCTCCAGTGTAGCAGCAGCACAAAAACAAAAAAAACTAATTGTATCTTAAAATAGTAACGTTTTATTCTGAGTAACGGTGTTGTAACAATGTAAAAAGTAATTAGTTAATTACCCGTTACTAAAAAAAAGTGGGACAGTTAGTAACACCTGGATTTTAACACTGTTACTCCCATCATTGCTTATTTCACAACTGAACATGAAAAGAAAATCAGAGTAATTACCTTCAAACTGTGGAATCCAAATGAGGATTATTACCATGGAGCGAGCGAGTGTTTTCCTACTAGCGTATTGGTTGAGGTTAAAAGGGGCGGGGTTAATTAGCATGTAGTCGAAACATTTAGGTTAAACATTTAGATTTAGATATAAGATTTAACATTTAGATATAAGATTTAACTTTTAGATGTAAAATTCAAGATTTAGATATATTATTTAAGATTTAAATATAAGATTTAACATTTAGATATAACATATAACATTTAGATTTAGATTTAAACATTTAGATATAAGATTTAACTTTTAGATGTAAGATTCAAGATTTAGATATATTATTTAAGATTTAAATATAAGATTTAATATTTAGATATATAACATTTAGATTTAGATTTAAAATTTAGATTTAGATGTTCTATTTGACCATTATACATGTGGTTAAAAGTTATGTTAAATGTAGGAAAAATGTGCTAAATGTGAGAAAAGTGAGATAAATAATGAAAATGTGTCAGCTATAACTTTTATACTGAATTTTTACACTTGGCGCCCCATATTCAGAACCCTCTAGCAACTTTTCTTTCTTTTCTTTTTTTTAAAGGGTCTAATGACAAATCCAGTGACTTTTTCTGGTATTATTGAAGACTTTTGGAGACTGAGGGGAATGAACTAGTTTACTCTTCCCAATGAGGAGCGGTGCTGTGCAGAACCCGCTCATACGAGGCTTGGTCTTCTCACAGCAGCTGCATTCAGAGCAGACGATGTTAACCTCTGTTTCATGACCAGGCTGTAAATTAAACGTACAAAGCTGCTGCTGGAGGTTCCTGCGCTGGCTTACCGTCAGAGTAACGTCTATTAATGAGTGTGGACAAAAGTATTTAAAAAGTTAAGTGTTGTGACATGTTCCAGACTCCTAATTAAAAAACAAAATACACTTAAGAAAACTGAACTAAAAAATAAAGAAAATATTGATTAAATTATTATTTTATTAATTAATTAATTGTTAATTAATTAATTTATTTATTTATTGCTGTTCTAAACATTTTAAGATTGTCTTTTCATCAGTTTATGCCTTTCTAATGATATCCCTCTCTACTGCAGCGTCCATTACAACTACATACAAGTACTAAGCTGATTATGCTAATTAGCGACCTTTAGGACAGCCAATAGGTACTTTTCTTACTAAGGAGTGGGAACAGTGGCTGGAGAGGAGCATCAGTCCCTGAAGCTGTTTATTGCATGGACCAGTCATACAATCTGTGGGGGATGATGGTAACAAAGTTCATTCTGCTTCAACTACAAAGTGAAAATCAAATCAAATCTGATTTGATTTGACAAGCTTTGTCTACTTGTTTTGTATTAGTGCAGCTAGTAAGATTTTTTTAATGTTATGTCAACTGCTGCTGCTGCAAAAAAAGTGAATCATAAACACTGTAATTTTTGAATTTATTGTTCAAGTATTTATAACTAATACAGTGAAAATGAGAGGAAATTTGCTATGCAAGGCGATTTCGGTGTGCACCCCTAAATTGCTCCCAAACGTTTAAGTTAGGGGCCACTGTTCTCATAAAAAGTTAGTCTGGAGCCCTGCAATATGATCAGATCTGATAAGATGAGATATTTTTTTGTTCCACCAGGGGAAATTACAACTATTAGAAAATGCAACCATCTGTAGCAATGAATGACACAATGATGTAGTTTTGTACGTTTGTTCTTTGGACTGTGGCAACAATGACACACTAAGCATTAATATTAGCATCAGTGATAGAATTTACTAAACATGGATAACCATAGGCAACTTATAATGGAAATAAATTATTTTTTTCTCTCCAAGTTTGTGTTATGAATTCTGTTGGATTAGTGTAGGGTGACGAAACATCCTCCTTTACCTAGATAAAAAATCGTTTGGGATTTTGCTCAGTCTCAGCCTTAAATATGTTTATCGGATTTACATTGTGTTATTTACTCTCAGACTGCGAGCAACAGGAGAGGGAGGGGGAGAGGAGGGAGCTGCAGCACTGAGAGGACAGTTACCTGGTAGTGATGTCACGTCACCTACCGCTCAGAATTATGAGACAACTCAAATGCATCATAACTGCGGAAAAGGTATGCAATCTCCGTTCTCATATAGTTGTTAGGTTTTGCACCCATGGAGGGTGAGAGGTTTCAGCTGCCTCACTTTCTCTGCAGTTTAACACATGAATAAGATGAACATGATGACCAGGTTTATGTTTTAAACTGAAGGCCTTGACGGCCTGGGAAAGAAGCTGTTCAGGAGTTTTAGATCTGAATGTCCAGTATCCAGTAAAGGTAGAACATGCAGAAATGTAAATGTAAATTTACAAACTACAGAAAAAAGTCCCATGTTTGTCTTGGTGGTGATTCATGGGAAGCTCAGTGCATGACATGCAAACGAAGGAGCTGGAAACTCACAACAGTTCTGAATTAAGAGGGAGGTTTCTTTTTCCTTTTTTTTGTGTTTGTTACAAGCCTCAGATGGATCCTGTATTTTGCAGGAAAGAACGGGAGACACGCATGAGCTGTGGTCTCGGTAGGCAGGCTCTAGTCTGAGCATTTATTCACAAACAATCATATGCTTTGACATTATGCATTTCGTTAGGTCTCATAAGCCATATTTTCATTCATTTCTGACAGCTACTTCAACTTTGTGGTTTATTCTTGTACAACAGAAATAAAAGTCTTTGCCCAAAGTATACTGTTTTCTTTTACAGGTCCTTCTTTGAAGCATCTAACTTGCTTGAACATACATTACAACTTTTAGCACAAACTATAATTGTGGCACATCTCATGCAGTAATTAATTAACCTGCACATCTAGAGCTTTCCCTGAACGGTTTATCCAACCCACATTAAACATCTGTACATATCACTGTTAATAGAATAGCAGACATATCAACATACACTCTGCATGAACTCCAACTCAAATTGATTAATGCCAGAACAACTTAACAGCATAGGATATTTACATCAAACAGACAAACATCAGTCAAGGAGCTAAACAACGCTAAACTGTGCACGTTACAGTACGCCATTTTCCTCCGTTCCCACATGAAGGACGTGCAGCTCTACAATACAAAAGCTATTGGTAGTAATCTCCAGCCTGAACGGCCAAGTTAAGACAGTAATGATACTGCGTTCAATAGAAACAACGTTTATACAACTTTATGAGACTTCTGGGTCTGACACACTCCAATTACTGACCTGTATTTTGCAGGAAAGAACGGGAGACACGCATGAGCTGTGGTCTGTCGGCAGGCAGGCTCTAGTCTGAGCATAGGCCACCGCCTCCAACAGACCACCACACCCAGCGCTCACCTTGGGAGAAACTCCCTCTGCTGGCGTGCTGCATACTTACACTTACAACAACATAAAATAAATGCACATAAAGAGATAGGGCTCCTTAATTAACCAAAAATCAAACAAAAATGGTGACCCTCTGTTTGTGGGTATCACATCTTTATATAAATTTGTTATGTTATAATGGGACAAACACTGAACAGAAAGACACGTGATCAAAATGTATCTTCACCATCATCATCTTTTCCTAGGAGCTATGTTGTCAGAGGCTTTGTGCCCCTTGGAGGGTCACCCATGGTAAACATGTCTCTAGGGGAGGGACCAGACAAAGTGTGGCTCAAAACACTACTATGACGACGAATACTCATGGACCCAGGTTTCCCTTGCCCAGACGTACGTAACCGGGGCCCCCCTCTGGAGCCAGGAATGGAATGGAGGTGAGCACTTGGTGACCAGGCTCAGCTCAAAAGGGTGACATGGGCCCTTCCTCCCATGGGCTCACTACGTGCAGAAGAGGCCATAGGGGTTGGGTGCACGGTGAGCTGGGTGGCTGCCGTAGCCAGCGACCCTGGCGGTGTGATCCTTGGCTGCAAAAGCTAGCTCTAGGGACATTAAACGTCTCCTCTCTGGGGGGGGGGAGGAGCCTGAGCTGGTTCGTGAGGTTGAGCAGTTCCAGCTAGATATAGTTGGACTCATCTCGACACACGGCTTGGGCTCTGCAACCACTCTCCTCAAGAGGGGCTGGACCCTCATCCATTCTGGAATTGCTCCCGGTGAGACACGCCAAGCAGGTATGGGCACACTCATTGTCCCCCGACTTGGTGCCTGTACGTTGGGGTTTACCCCGGTGGACGAGAGTGTAGCCTCCCTCCTCCTTCAGGTGGGGGATGGGTCCTGACTGTTGTTTGTGCATATGCACCGAACGACAGCTCAGAGTACACACCCTTTTTGGAGTCCTTGGAAAGGGCGTTGGGAAGCACTCCTTCCAGGGACTCGCTCGTTTTGCTGGGGGACTTCTATGCTTATGTGGACAATGACAGTGAGACCTGGAGGAGCCTAATTGGGAGAAACGGCCCCCCAATCTAAATCCAAGTGGTGTTTTGTTATTGGACTTCTGTGCTTGTCATGGACTGTCCATAACAAACACCATGTTCAGGCACAACAGTGTCCACATGTGCACTTTCACCAGGCCACAGTTCGATGATCGACTTTGTAGTCGTTTCATCAGACTTGCGGTCGCATGTCTTGGATACTCAGGTGAAGAAAGGGGCGGAGCTGGTAACTCACTTAGTGGTGAGTTAGCTCAGATAGTGGGGGAGGATGCCGGTCAGGTCTGGCAGACCCAAATGTGTTGTGACGGTCTGCTGGGAACGTTTGGTGGAGTCCCCTGTCAGAAAAAAATTCAACTCCCATCTTCAACCATGTCCTGTGTTCCGTGCCTCTATTGCTGAGGCAGCCAACTGGAGCTGTGGCCAAAATGTTGTCAGTGCCTGCCGTGGTAGTAATCCCTGAACTTGGTGGACACCAGCAGTGAGAAATGCTGTCAAGCTGAAGAAGGAGTCCTATCAGGCCTTTTTGGCCTGTGGGACTCCAGAGGCAGCTGGGTATCGGCAGGGAAAGCAGGCATGGGAAAAGTTTGAAGAGGCCATGGAGAATGACGTCCGGACGGCTTCAAGAATAAGCTGGTCCGCCATCCAGCAGCTCAGGAGGGCAAAGCAGTGCTCCGTCAACACTGTGTACAGTGGGAATGGGGGGCTGATGACCTCAACTCGGGACATTGTGAGCCAGTGGAGGGAAATACTTCCTCAATCCCAACAACACACCTTCCGATGTGGAATCAAAATCTAGGGATCCTAAGATTGGCTCTCCTGTCTCTGGGGCTGAGGTCGCTGAGGTGGTTAAAAAGCTCCTCAGTGGCAGGGCTCGGGGGGTGGATGAGGTCCATCCAGAGTTCCTTAAGGCTCTGGATGCTGTAGCACTGTCTTGGCTGACACGTCTCTGCAGCATCGCATGGACATTGGGGACAGCTCCCCTGGACTGGCAGACTGGGGTGGTGGTACTGTAACAGGTATAATAGGTTGTTTAGAAGTTAATTCCTAGGCATTCTTTCTTTCAGTATTCATAATTTGGATTCCTGTGTTGACTTGTTATTTTACTGTTATATACAAAAGCAAATAGCCAGTAGAGGCTTCTGTATACTTTATCTGTGTTAGCCTGTGGTGTTACCTCGGGGTTCCGCTAGGGGGAGTCACGCTACTTCCTCCTCACTCATTACAGACGAGTGAACGAGAGAACTGCGTGTCTGCTCCTCATTTCTTCACTCCTCTCATTATCACCCTTTTTTAAGGTAATTACCTCAAAATATACACTGTTAAGCAGCTAATACATTATTTGTAGTTTTATATCGTTCATTATAAGCCACTATACGTTTCTGGAAATTGTGAGTCGAGAGGTTTTATTATTAATCCATAGTCGGCTAATCTGTTCGGTGCGTAAGCTAGCTATTGGAGGCCTCGTGGCCCGCTGTAAGATCTGCTGTGAGACTCGACAGTTGAGATTGTATGTACTCACTGTGGAAATGGTTTCATTGTGTACTTGCCCAGAGATCAGAAGAGATCATGCAATGTATGCATCGTTATGTTATATATTTACTGTTATTACTGTGAATTTGTTTAGTTGTATATTGTTAAAGACTCATTACAGACGAGTGAACGAGAGAACTGCGTGTCTGCTCCTCATTTCTTCACTCCTCTCATTATCACCCTTTTTTAAGCGCACAACAGTACCCCACTTCAAAAAAGCGGGCCGAAGGGTGTGCTTTAACTACAGAGGGATCACAATCCTCAGCCTCCCTGGTAAGGTCTATTAAGGGGTCCTGGAGAGGAGGATCCGTTGGACAGTCAAACCTCGGATTGAGGAGGAGCAGTGTGGTTTTTGTCCTGATTGTGGAACAGTGGACCAGCTCCACACCCTCTTTAGGGTCTAGGAGGGGGCATAGGAGCGGGAGTTGGGGCAGTTTTGAACCAGCATTCTCGGAACACGCAGAAGCTCCTCCGGTGTACCTTCTTTTCCCAGCACTTGACCGTTGCAGAACGCAACTACCGTGTCGGTGACCGGAAGCTCCTCGCTATTAAACTAGCTTTGGAACAATGACGCGATTGGCTAGAAGGAACCAACTTGCCATTTATCATCTGGACGGACCATAAAAACCTGGAATATTTACAGTCTGCTAAACAAATGAATCCCTGTCAAGCCCACTGGTCTCTTTTCTTTAACCGGTTCAACTTTACATTATCATACAGACCTGGAAAAACCAGAAACTTGACTCCCACTCTCGTCAATTTATACCTGAAAACTCTGCACCTCCTGACACCATCCTGCCTTCATCCTGTATTGTAGCAGCTGTTTCCTGGGAAGTAGAGGACAAAGATAAGGAGGCCCAGCGGCAACAGCATGACCCTGGTACAGGATCCCCAATTGTCTATTTGTGCCCGATGCTGTCCACTCTCTGGTCCTCCAGTGGGGACATTCCTCCCATCTTGCCTGTCATCCTGGGGCAGTGCGAACCCTCTCTCTGGTTAGACGTAGATTCTGGTGGCCCACCATGGGGTTAGGGTGGTAGAGAGATGTGCGAGAGTTCGTGGCTGCCTGCTCTACCTGTTCACACATTAAAGCACTGTATCAGCCACCCGCCAGGTTGCTTCATCCTCTGCCTGTTCCTAGCCGGCCTTGGTCACAAATCATTTGGACTTCATCAGTGCAGTTCCTGTTTCAAGAGGTAACACCACCATTCTCAATGCTGTGGATTGTTTTTCTAAGGCTGTGCATTTTGTAGCTCTCCCTAAGCTTCCCTCTACCAGAGAAACGGCTGACCTGCTGATATATCACGTCTTCCGACTCCACGGACTACCAGTGGACATAGTATCAGACAGGGGACCTCAGTTCACGTGTGGAAGTCCTTCTGTCAATCTATTGGGGCCACTGTCAGTCTGTCATCAGGTTTCCACCCCGAAACCAATGGCCAGGCCGAAAGGGCTAATCAAGCTCTGCGATGTGTGACTGAATCCAACTGCTCTTTCTGGAGTGACGATCTGGACTGGGTAGAGTACGCTCATCATTCTCTTGCCCCCCCCTGCTTCGAGCTTGTCTCCTTTTGAGTGCTCCCTAGGATACCAGCCTCTGCTGTATCCACCCCAGGAAGAGGAGGTCTCTGTGCCATCTGTCAAGCTGCACATCCACCATTGCCATCGGGTTTGGAGGAAGGCTTGGGCTGCACTCCTTTGCACTGGAGAATGCAGTCAGTGCCAGGCAGATCATCACCGAACACCTGGATCCTGCTACATACCAGGTCAGAAGGTCTGGCTATCTTCTAAAAACATACCACTGTGAACAGATGCCAAGAAGCTGGCACCCTGCTATTTAGACCCCTCTGAATCCAGCAGGTCCTCAATCAGTTCCTGGTTGATTAGGAGGGTATGGCCCTGAGGAGCGTGCCTGGGTCCCGTGTTCCTTCATCCTGGATTCGTTTGTGGTCCAGGACTTTCGCTGGAATCATCCGGACAAGTTTGGTCGCACAGTGGCTCCAGTTGAGGGGGTGGTACTGTTATGGTTCCTGCTCTGGTGTGTGGTGATGGTGGGTATGCCTCTTTCCCTGGCAACTGGGATCTTTACCTCCACCTTATTCTGCAATCAAGCAGCAAGTATATTAGACCAGCTCAACCTTCAAGTTATGAGGTGTACTCTACCCTCCCTTCCCACTCAGACTTCTCCCTACTGTCCTGTAATGAGGCTACAGAAACACTCTGCTCCTCTCTCGCCTCCTCTCTGGACAAACTCTGTCCTCTGGTGTCAAAACCAGCTAGACAAAATCCTCCTAGTCCATGGCTCACAGAGGTTCTGAGGGAGCACAGAGCCACACTCAGAGCTGCAGAAAGAAAGTGGCGCAAACCAAAAGAGCACACTGACTTGTCTGAGTACCAGCAAAACTTGAAACTTTCACATCCAGCCTAAAGGTGGCAAAGATAGCCTTTTATAGGAACAAGAGCCGCAATGCTCCCAACACACGACAACTGTTCATGGTGTTTAACTCTCTTCTATCTCCACCACATGCTCAGCCTCCCACTGTGCTGACTGCAGAAATAATTGTGTAGCACCTCTGGGCACTAATACGTTCGTACTCTTATGAGAAAGTGGTAAGGGTAAATAACAGGAACAATGGACTAATAGGATGACTGTAGAAGACCTAAGAACAACTGCTGCAGCTGAGTGTCAGTGATCAATAAAAGACAGGACAAGGTTGATTTTAGTTAGTGGTGGTACCATATATTGAAGTGATTAATAACCCCAAACTGCAGCCCAAAAAATATCCCAATATATACAACTGCAGTATCCTGGTAATCTGATCAATTGCACAAGTTGATTTCACAATAATTTGGCTGTACAACATCAAATAACATTTACAGAGTCTTCACCACTACATGCACTGGTCGGTACTTTTTACAACCCAATCACACAGCACGGGTAGAATCCGCGTCTTGATTATTGCCATTGTCCAGAGAAGATGTCTAAACGCAATTGTCCATAACAGGAGAAAGAATGTATGTCGGTTGTGTGAATCAGAGAGTGAAATGGTGGGGAGCAGAGTGCAGGCTTCGCCAGCCTCCTACCAGACCAGTAGGTAGGTTCGGTGTCGTCACTCCTCGGCTGTTCATTCATTAGCCGATTTGCTCTCTACAACATAAAGGGGGATCAGACCCTACCTGACTGAACACACGGCCTAGCTCCTGGTTCAGGCTCTGGTCATTTCTCGCATTGACTACTGCAACTCCTTACTGGCTGGCCTGCCTGCATGCTCAGTTAAACCTCTGCAGATGATCCAGAATGCAGCAGCACGTCTGGTCTTCATCCAGCCCAAAAGAGCTCATGTCACTCCGCTGCTAATCGCTCTCCACTGGCTTCCAGTTGCAGCACGCATCAAATTCAAAGCCCTGCTTCTGGCTTACAAAACAATAACCCAAATGGCTCCCATCTACCTTCACTCCTCAATCCAGAGCTACACTCCCTCTTGACAGTTACACTCTGCCAGTGAAAAACGCCTAGTGCTCCCACCACAAAGTGGCACAAAATGAGTAGCTAGACTCTTCTCCTCTGTTGTTCCCTGATGGTGGAACAATCTACCAAACTCCGTCCGATCCACAGAGTCCTTATCCACCTTTAAAAGTAAGCTAAAGACAGTTGTTTAAGGAGCATTTCCGCACTTAACAGAATGAGTTAGAAAGATTTGTCCAGCTCTTTGGCTCAACCATGTACTGAATAAGCTGTGTGCACTTATGCCCAAGACGATATTGTGTGATGAAATCGTGCACATATGCCCAAGTTGATATTGATTGATGAAATCGTAATGTTTGTATTTAAACAAAATGACTTACACACACAAAAAAAAAAAAACAGTGTGCACTGCCTCTAGCACTACATGACAGCACCTGGGTCCAACTGGACTCATAGCAGTCTGACTACAACTTAATGATGACGTCCCATCTTGTTTGAATTCTTGCTTGTGCTGTTCTTACTCTCAAATGTAAGTCGCTTTGGATTAAAGAGTCTGCTAAACTAGAATAGAATAGAATAGAATAGAATAGAATAGAATAGAAAATCATTTACTTCTTTCCAGCTCAGTGTCCGCGCTTGGATCCTGTTTTCACCTTGAACACACAATAGATACAGTTTTTGCAAACAGACACCTTCTCCTGGGCAACGCAGCCGGGGTGATCAGGGCCCGACTTGTGTACTAGTAGCTACCCACAGATTAGATCGCATTTAAATCGATCTTAGGAGCGCACAAGGAAACCACAGACAATGACCGGTTAAAATACAATATATTTAATAACTATTCTACAAACATGAGAGACATAAAATAAAAAATTTACATTTGAAGCATGAACAGAAAAATATGTAAATATGACATTTAACCAAGTTTGTATTATGAAAAATGTAGGAAAGTGAAGCATGAATAATTTAAATGTTGGGTTAATTGTTTGATATTCAAGAGAATGAAGAAAGGATTTCTGAATATGACTAAACTAAATTTGATGGACTGTTTCAGAGGTCGGCCTAGAGTGATGACTAATATAGGAAGATTAATTCACTGTCGCCAACCTTTGTGACACCAGCCATGTTCATAGCAAACCTATGAGAGAGGATCTGTCTTTAGGATTCTGTGTTTGAGTGGGATATTATTCACACCTGGTTCTGCTGGCTGCGAGTTCTGTGGTCTTGAGGGAGGCGTGGTTTATTGTTTTCAGCCAATGGAAGCAGACAGCCTGCAGGTAGGTAGGGGCTGTGTCCGAATGTGCACCCTACTCCCTACATAGTGCCCTATATAGGGGTCACGCCCTTTTTTCGGAGTGTCCGAATGTCCAGAGAGAAAAAAGTAGGGCACTAAGAATTACCCACAATGCATCTTGAAAAGTAGTGAGCATTGATGGTCTCTAGACAGGTCAATATAGACCACAATGCATTGCGGGCAGAAGCTCAACATGGTGCAAGGAGGTGAAAAAATTTAGCTGTGCGAAATTACCTATAAGCAAACAAAGAATAAAATATAGCATAAGGAATAAAAACAAAAATTTTTACACACAACTTTATATTGGATTTGTAATGACATCTTGACACGGGTTGTGGTTGCCGTGGTGACGGCGGTAGTCACGTGGTTTGCAGCGAGGAAAAAATAGGCAGCTACGTGTCTGAATCGCCAAGAGAATGAGTGCACTATGCCGTGTGCTATGTAGTGCAGCTCTATGTAGTGAACGGGGGGTTAGGCCACCAAACATCTCATACATACACAATGACAAAAAACATGACAGAAACCTTAAATGTGTACATATACCAAAAACATGGTCTTAAAAGAAACAAACAAAAAAAAACTAGGTGTTCATTTAAAAAATTGGACAGCTGCAGGAACAGAAGACCTTCTGAAGCGTTCAGTAGAACACGGAGGCATGACAGGACGTTAGCCAAAAAAGCTTTTGAAATAACATGAACAAGTGATTATAAAGCAAAGCTACTACATATGATAACAGAAGAAATGCCCTAAATTGACAAATTAACTAAATTGATTAAAAATTGTGTAGATTTTCATGATTTGTGTTGTGCTTCCAAGATCTATATAGATATTAGAAATGACACTACCGTTCAAAAGTTTGGTGTCACTTTGCCATGGGATTCAATAGGGAAGTGACCCCAAACTTTTGAACTGTAGTGTAAATATTTGATAAAAGAAACAAACACATGAACAAAAAGTGGATTAATAGCAAAGATGTCTGTTTTTTCTTATATCTAATTTGCAAATCTTAACCACTTCTCATCAGACTGCAGTGTAAATTTGAAGAAAAATAATTTTCGAATCTCATCTTTTTTTTTGATCTGAGAACTTCATGAGTTACACAGTAAGCTGCAACACATATATAATTACATAAAATAAACTGCTACAATGGTTTCAATAAGTCCCTGCTGAGTTACCATGGTAACAATTGCTGGAGAACATGTCTGCTCCGGCCCGCCTGTAAAGCTGATTTAAGTCTCGCCTCAAATAATGACTGACAGGTCAAAATGAGACACCCAAAAGTGTTCCTCCACATAAATTCAATCTATTAAATATAAACTATCAAAATTTTCATTATCTGTACAACAAACAAAAAACACAGAATTTTTAATGTCCAACCTTGTATGCAATGAGTGGCATCAAATATTTAAATTTTAGAAAAAGAAAAATCCCAACTGTATTGACTATTTATTCTTCAAAGATCATTTTACTCTGTCTCCCAGTGGTTGGTGTACAAAAACAAAATAGGCAATTAAGGTTTAAGCAGTACAAAGTGAGACCAACACTTTCCAGGACAATCAGAGAAAGACAAAGCAGGTGAGACATTTGTTCAAGTTTTTTTTAAATGAGTTAAAAAGAGAAAGTTGAGTTGTTTTTTTAACCCCCCCAACAAGTTGAGGATCAATAAGATGGTGCCAGTTTGAGTCGCAACTTTACGAGGGACGCGTTCTTTAGTAACTTTCCTGGAATACTCCCCTATAGTTTTTCTAACCAGCACATATCTACACTGGAAACAACACATTGTTTACAGCAGAGGTCCCCAACCCTGGTCCTCAAGGCCCACTATCCTGCAGGTCTTAGATGTCTCCCTGCTTCAACACACCTGATTTAAATAAGTGGCTTGTTAGCAGACTTGTGCAGAGCTTGTCATATGCCATTAATTTGAATCAGGTGTGTTGCAGCAGGGAGACATCTAAGACCTGCAGGATAGTGGGCCTTGAGGACCTGGGTTGGGGACCTCTGGTTTACAGGATTGTAGCAAAATCCTGCAATTGTGCCTTCTCTATTTTGTGTGGGCATGCATGTGTCCTTTTAAACCTTAAAACCACCTAAATAATTTTAGTCAAGGCAAATCTATTTGTATAGCACATGTCACGTACAAGACAATTAAAAGTGCTTTACATAGAATTTACCACAAACCCAACAATGAAATGGTCTCTCTCCTGTGTAGATTCTTATGTGTATTTAAGTTTGTCTTCATTCTAAATCTTTGTCCACATTCATCACAGCTGAATGGTCTCTCTCCTGTGTGGATTTTAATGTGCTGGTTTAGGTTTGCCTTTTGACTAAACCTTTGTCCACATTCCCCACAGCTGAATGGTTTGTCTCCTGTGTGGATTCTCATGTGTGCGTTTAAGTTTGTCTTTTGACTAAATCTTTGTTCACATTCCCCACAGCTGAATGGTCTCTCTCCTGTGTGGATTCTCATGTGTTGTTTCAAGCTTGTCTTTCGACTAAATCTTTGTTCACATTCATCACAGCTGAATGGTCTCTCTCCCGTGTGGGTTCTCATGTGTAGTTTTAAGTTTGTCTTGTGACTAAATTTTTGTTCACATTCCCCACAGCTGAATGGTCTGTCTCCCGTGTGGATTCTTGTGTGTTGGTCTAAGTTTGCCTTTTGACTAAATCTTTGTCCACATTCATTACAGCAGAATGGTCTGTCACCTGTGTGGATTCTCATGTGTCGGTTTAAGTTTGTCAGTCGACTAAATCTTTGTCCACATTCATCACAGCTAAATGGTCTGTCTCCTGTGTGGACTCTCGTGTGTTGGTTTAAGTGTGTCTTTTGACTAAATCTTTGTCCACATTCCTCACAGTTGAATGGTCTGTCTCCTGTGTGGATTCTCATGTGTTGGTTTAAACTTGTCTTGTGACTAAATCTTTGTCCACATTCCCCACAGTTGAATGGCCTGTCTCCTGTGTGGATTCTCATGTGTTTGTCTAAGTCTGTCTTTTGACTAAAGTTTTGTCCACATTCCCCACAGCTGAATGGTCTGTCTCCTGAGTGGATTCTTATGTGCCGGTTTAAGTTTGTCTTTAGACTAAATCTTTGTCCACATTCCTCACAGCTGAATGGTCTGTCACCTGTGTGGATTCTCATGTGTTGCTTTAAATTGGTCTTTCGACTAAATCTATGCCCACATTCATCACAGCTGAATGGTCTGTCTCCTGTGTGGATTTTCATGTGTATCCTAAGATGTACTGTACTACTACAGATTTCATCACAAACATCACATCTAACTGTTTGTTTTCCTGTGTGGACTCTTTTCTGCACATTTACATTTTGTGCTACTTTAAAATGTTTCTTACTGTTCATACAGCTGAAAGACCTTTCATCTGAATGCTGTGTCAAGTGTCTCTGGAAAGATTTTTGGTAGTGAAACTCTTCACCACATTCAGAGCAGATGAGGGATTTTTTGGCAGAGTTACTCTCCACATCACCGGGTACACCTGACCCATGTTCCTTCGTGGGATTCCAACTTTTATCATCGTCTTCCATTTCAGGTTTCAAATGTGACAAATGTTTTATCTTAGAAGAGCCTGAAGCTTTTTTGTCACTATCTGGTTGCAAATAACTGTTTGGGTCTGGGTTACTGGTTAGTTCTGGTCCTCCACAGTCCTCTCCATCACTTTCTGATTTTATCTGTTTATCTGGGTTGTTGGTTGGAGTCTCTACATCTGTGTTGCCTTCAGTTTGGGCTTGATGAAGGTGGGCTGAATATGACCAAGGTTGAAATTCTTTATCGTCATCATCTTCACTCTTCAGAGGGGCCGCCATCATTGGTAAACTGGTGCCAGTCTCTACCAGCTTGTTATCAACTGCTCCCCATCCTGATTGGGCCATAGTTCCTCCTTTATGAAATGGGACTCTAGGTTCTGCTTGATAAGACTCCATTTAGAAAGAACCCCTTCTGTAATCACCAGCAGCTGCTGCACATCTGCAGGGAACACTGAAATGACAAAGAAATATAAAACTGATAACGATGGATTTCAAGACACCTCAGTTAAGAAGAACAGCAGTGTTATATAAAATATTGAGTAAGGTTGCAGAGAAGACCTTGTAAAAAAGAAAAATTGAATTACCATCTCAACTTTATTCGTTGATCAACAAACAGCACTGCAGCAGACAAATGGTCAGAGGCACTGACAAATTCATGTCAGCCTTTTTTATTGGATATTTGGTTTGTGATGGAAATCTCTCTCACTAGGAGAGGACAGGGATTCATTTGTTTAGCAGACTGTAAATATTCCAGGTTTTTATGGTCCGTCCAGATGATGGCAACTTGGTTCCTTCTAGCCAATTGAGTCATTGTTCCAAAGCCAGTTTAAAAGTGAGGAACTCCCGGTCACCGACATGGTAGTTGCGTTCTGCAGCGGTCAAGTGCCAGGAAAAGATGGTACACGGGAGGAGCTTCTGCGTGTTCCAAGAATGCTGGGTCAAAACTGCCCCAACTCCCACATCAGATGCATCTACTTCCACCTGTAGACTGTATATAAAGATGGACAGATTCCTGGAAAATCCAAAAATGGGCAAAGAGGTGGAGCTGAGAGGGGGATTGTGAAGGTGGGGGTGGATGATTGACAGCCATCAAACTCTGAGCTGCCTGTAGCTAAGAGCTAACTTGGAGCTAACGGTAGCCAACGGAGGAAGGCCAGCCCCTAGCGGATGAGAGGTGAACTGCAATTTTTTGTACTTCCACACAGGCGTCACACATTTTACCAACGGAGGTTGCCGCTTGGTTACACCGTGCATATGAAAATGCCACAGGGCCGACAGATACTGAGGAGAAGCTGCTCCAAGTATGCTAACATCGAGGCAAGTTCATACAGCACCGCAGTGGAACAAGCTGATGTTGAAATAAATATCACACTCCTCTACAACTAAACCAAGGGGCGACTGCAGCTCAGGAGAAAGAGCAGTTGTCTTCCAAAAAAGGTTGGTGGATCAATTCCTGGCTTTTCCTGAATACATGTTGAAGTGCCCTTGGGCAAGACACTTAACCCCATATAGCCTCCCAATGTTCCTAGTAGTAAAGCTGACTGGAAAGGTGCTATATAAGTATGAGTCAATTTACCATTTAACAACCTGTGACAAGTAATGTTACTCAATGGCCCAATATATAAACTTAACAAGTGAAAACACAGTGAAGAAAGTGGAGACAAAGATACGACAGAAGCAATGACCCTTCAGTCCTAACCAACACCAGACAACCAACTGCTACACCTGTACAGAAACACAATACAGAATTTCCTACCGTTGAAACAAAGTGCTGCACATAAACAGAAAAAGCAACACAAAATACAAGAATCAACAGGGAAATAAATTCTAGTCATTTGGCAGATGCTTTTATCCAAAGCGACTGAGAGTAAGAACAACACAAGCAAGAATTCAAAAAGGATGGGACATTATATTTAAGTAGTAGTCAGACTGCTGTGAGTCCAGCTGGATCCAGGTGCTGTCATGTAGTGCACCTTTTTTTAGTCCCTTTGTTTAAATACAATATCACAATTTCATCACACAAGATCATCTTGGGCTTAAGTGCACACAGCTTATTCAGTACTGAGTTGTGCCAAAGAGCTGGATAAATCTTCCTATCTCATTCCAATGAGTAGAAGAGTTAGCTACCGTTAGCTCCGGGTTAGCTCTGTTAGCTCTTAGCTACAGGCAGCTTGGAGTTTGATGGCTGTCAATCATCCACCCCCACCTTCACAGTCCTCCTCTCAGCTCCACCTTTTTGCCCATTTATGGATTTTTCAGGAATGATGACACACATGACGCTACCAAGATGGCAACGGTGGAAACCATCCAATGAGCTTCAATTTAGCTCAAACCTACGGGTGACGTCACGGAGGCTCCATCCATCTTTTTTATACAGTCTATGGTCACAATCCTCCACCTACACTAAGTGATGGAGCCAATCACAGGGGACCAAAGGGAATAAAACTCAGCTAACTAGTTCTTTGAGGAGGCAGACATTGACTAATTACTGATGTGGTGATGTACTGCTGAATGCACAGATTATATTGGTTTTCCAGTTCACAAGGACAGTTTTCTTTGTGATGATCATGCATGCAAAGTTAATTACCATGTTTGTTTAACCCAAGTCACCTAGTAGACACAGTGTGGGGTTTGCAGGAATATTACATTTAAACCATGTTGACATGTCTTCACATACCTGAACCTGAGGACAGGTGTGCAGGACCACAAGGCATGGAGATAGTTGTCAGTCGTGTTTTCATTGCATTGTGAGCAGGTGTTTGATTGTGATAGACCCATCCTGAACATCCTTTGTCCAGTACAATAAGTTCTATGAAGAATTTTTAATTGTATTAGTTGCATATTTGAATTCTTAGTCATTGTAAAGGTGCTGAAACATATTTGTGACCATTCATCTTTATTGAAGTTACTGGATAAGTCAGCCTCCTATTTTGAAGTTGGAATGTCTATATGTTTTTGATAATAGCTCTGGGGCATTGAGATTCAAGAATTCTGCCATCCTGATAGGTGGCTGTAAGTTTAATTGATTAATGGTATATTTTTTTACATAAAATAGATTTAAGCTGGTGGTATTCTAAAATGTTAATGCTATGCTGCTGATTCTGTATTGTGAAGTGGGGATATTAAATGACAGGACTTTTCCATTTTCTGTTATATGTTCTGTTTAATTCCTTCATTTTTCCATTGAGTGAAGTTTATAATCTCTTTGTTTTGCAGGATGTCAGGGTTGTTCCAGATAGGTGTAAGCTTGGATGGAATAATTAAAGACTATTTTTTAGAAATTCCCATTAAGCCATTAAAGAGGAAATTATGTTGATGCTTTTAAAACACTTATGTGTTTTCATGATGAATGGCAGGTCAGAGATAAACACATCCTCACACAATGCTTGCTCTACATCTAACCATGGTTCATCCAGCCCGCTAGGTTTAAGCCATTTGGAGATATACTGCAGCTTGTTAGCTAAGAAAACATGATTAAAGTTGGGTAGCTCCAATCCACCTCTATCTTTAGTCTGTTGTAAAGTTTTTAGACTGATACGTGATGGCTTGTTTTCCCATAAAAATTTAGATATATGTGAGTCCAGTGACTTAAACCAACTGGAGGATGGTTTAGTGGGTATCATTGAAAACAGGTAGTTTACTTTAGATAGAACCATCATAGAACTGTGGCAACCCTCCCCATGAGTGATATGGGTAAGCGCCTCCACCGTGAGAGATCATCCTCTAGTGTTTTAAGTAGCTGGACATAATTTAGGTTTGTTAGTTCTGATAACCTGGGGGAAATGTTTATGCCTAGATATCTAATGTTTCCAGACTGTATTGTAGTATTGGGTGTGTTTTGTAGGTCACAGTAAATGGGCATAACAACAGTCTTAGACCAGTTAATAGAGTAGTCAGATATTGATGAGAATGTGTTAATAAGTGTGATTGTCTGGGGGAGAGATGTCGGTGAGTTCTGGAGGAAAAGTAATACATCGTCAGCATAAAGACTTATCTTGTGTTCTATGTTTTTGGCATGAATTCCTTTAATCTCTTTATTTTGTCTTATGGCAGCAGCTAGGGGTTCAATAAAAGAGTGATGGAGAAAGCGGGCAGCCCTGTCTGGTGCCTCTCTGTAAACAGAAGCTTGGAGAGGTTTGATCATTGGTCTTCACACATGCATTTGGGTTGTTATATAATATTTTTATCCAGTCTATGAAAGATGAACCAAACCCAAATTTGTTTAATTTTGCAAATAAAAATGTCCAGTTTACTCTGTGAAATGCTTTTTCTGCATCTAAAGAAATTACTGTGGATTCCAGATTATGTAGAGTGACCCACCTCTTTTCACACATAAGCCAATCACAGTGGTTGTTCGCCCCCGTTCACATGCACATTGGCTGTCGTCTTCTTCGATGGTGTTCGTCTCCTTTTCTCATATTGAAATTAGTTTGAGTCGGCAAACCAGCAGCTAATTTGCGCATTACTGTGAACTACTGGGCTGAAGAGGGGCGCAGAAGTTTGTTAGCGACAAAATAAATTCAGTTATAACTACTACAAGACAAAGGCCGGCAAATGTATTGGTCACCATTGTAGAGTAGATGAAAAATTCACTCGCACTGTCTCACATTTAAGGTGCAAAATGCAACCATTTGGTTGCAGTCTGGAGCCCTGCATTATTGAGCTGTTGGCAACGTATGATGGTATCCTAAATGACCATTTACAAAACATCAAAGAGCATCGGCAACAGGGAAAGAGACTTTAAGCTCACTACCTTTCATCTGACAGCCAAAACCAATTTATTGCACTTTGTGCTCAGCGTGTCCTAAACACGATTTTGAGGGAAAGACAAACAACTTTCTATTTCATAATATGTTATGCCACCCTCATTCTCACATAATCCCTTAAAGATCAAATTCAGCGCTTAAAGACATAATATAATGCAACTTTTGAAAACGCCTCGGAGCTCTGGACCTACTTAATGCCATAAACACAATGGGACTGCAGAGCATTTATGGAGACCTGTGTGTCCTGCTGCATATTTTCCTGTCTCTGCCTGTGACCGTGGCTGGAGGTGAGCAGACCTTCAGTAAAATGAAGATAATAAAAAACTACGTGCACTCTAACATGTCAGAGGAGAGGGTCAACAGTTTGGCAATGCACTCCATAGACCGTCAACTTGCCCAGAAACTGGACTATGGAGACATCATAGATGATTTAGCCACAAGGAAAGTTTGGCTCATGGCATTTGGAGCTTAAATCTAAACATGTCACACCAGCAGTAGCCTAATATACAGTGATAAATATTTGATTATTTTCTGCTATCGATCTTTGTCAGACACGTGACCTAACTAGCCGACACGTCCACCCTGCACCATATTGGTTGCATCTCGGATATAAACATGCTAGAGGGGGGAATCTAATATTATCTCATCCCAGGCAAGAATGTCAGCTGGCCTGATTTTAACACACTATATTTCTTCAATTTATTCTTTTATATGTAACCAAATAACAGAAAAAATAACTGCGCTGGATAACACTGACGCATTTTTCTCATTGCGCCTCAATAACTCGTCTTATATTTTGAAAACCGGAAATTATTACACGTTGAAGCGTTCCATCGCTGACTTCGTCAATCGTGTCCTGTATATACCGTAAAGTCTATAATACGGGCGCACTAGAGATGCAGGAGCGGCTGCTTTGACCGTTCTAAAATAAAACAGAAACAGCGGCGCATTTTGACTTTTTCACTGGAATACGGCATTTTGATTGCACTGTTATTTGATTCTCTAAGTTCACTTTTGCAGAGAAGGCAAGGCCTGAAGATAAGATAGCAGTTTCCGCCGCAGCTCCAAACCACATCAACTCCACAGAACCACCACTCCGCTGCAGCAACAACTTAACCTCACTAAGCTCCAAACATCACAAGCACACGATTCCCGGAATTATTACCACTTACCGATTAAACCAAACACATCACACCAAGGTGTAAATTCTCACCTTCCTTCCCGACGAGGCTTCCCTCGATAACAAGTCTTTGTCAGGTCCTTCCTCTGCTCCGCCGTTTCTCCAGCGAGCTGGCCTCCGCAGAGGACAGAAACCAACAAGCTTCAGTATCCAAGACACGTCGGAGTCTCCAGCTGGAGTTTAAAGTTTTAATTCAATCATGTTGGAGGTGTTATATTGTAAAGAAGGGAAGCGGATCCTCCCGACCTCCAATATCTACCTCATCTTTATTCTACTGACGGTATGCTTGAGTCCGCCTTGAGCCTATAAACAGGAAATTGCGTCAGCGTGCCAAAAGTCACGTGACCAAACCACTCGAGTCCTCCTTACGTCATTGTGTGGTTATTTTCTGTTATTTTACTTTATTAAATAAAATTTCAATACAGAAAATAATAATGAGAATGAATATATAACAGCAAGCAAGAGTGTAAAACAATTACATTAAAAATAATCACAAAATAACTTTTTAAAAACATGAAACGCTGGGATGGAGGAAGAAATCAAGGAAAATGTTATTTTGTTTAAAAATGTTTACTTTCACAAAAAAGGGAAAATGTATTTGGTAATGTGATACGAAGGTATATAATAATACCTCATAATATTTATATGTTTATGGTCATATGGAATACCAAACAATATGTCTTTCCAAAAAAGTACAAAACTCAACATTCTCTGCAATAAAAACACAAATGTCACCAAAAGGTTTGAACATCAGGGCAACACCAAAACAAATGTACAACAGATTCTGAGGGAATCTCACCAAAACTACAGTTCAGATCAATGTTTGTCTTAAATTTAACTTTGACATAGTTATTTACTGGTTAAAATCTATGAATATATTTAAAAGAATTTATTTTACTTTGCTGGTAATTAATACTGACTAGGTGGCTGTCAGGCTTCTTTCTATGTTTTGTCATCCACCAAACAGTTCCAAAAAGAAAGTGTATTTGGTAATGTGGTCTTGTTTCTCTGAGATAAGGATCTAATACACCTGTTATTATTTTTAGAATAACCAGAAAATACACTTTTACCAGTGGAAGTGAAATAACAAGTATAAAAGCTGGCTAGAAACTCTTGGCTGATATTTAAATAACATACAGACTCTGGATGGTATTGCATCAAACACTTTAGCAGAATCTCCTGGAGTGACAGCAATATTATATTCTACTAGGAAATTTTCCAGCAACACATTCTGCCAGTATGGTTGAGATGTTCTCAGTTAAGGTTGTTTAAAATGTTTAGCCTGTAATGGAAAGCTTGCCAGCAGCAGCAGCAGAGTCAACGGGTCGTAGCTGGGAGAGGTTTTTCTGTTAGGATCCTTTGGGATTTGCAGACACCTCTCCTCATCCATATCTCTGATGTTTGATAGATGCTACAGATGATTTCTCCTTGTCCTGGGTGCTCTTCATCCTTCCAGTTTAAATCAGTAATGTCCGTACACAATTTAACCCTTAAGCAGCCACAATCTGTCACTAAAGTGTAGTGAGAAACTCTAGACCGGAAGTGAAGGTGAAATAGTTTTTCTAACTTTACAAATGTCTAACAGCGATTCTATACTGCCCTCCGCTGGTCACATGCTGAAACTACAACCCCAAACTTCGTTTCTGTCTTGAAATGCCGCAATTTATATGAACAAATCTTTTATGCTAAAGATTTTTAAAAATAAAAAGTAGAACTTCTATTAATGCTCTATTAATACTCTTAATAATTTTCTAAGGTTGTGAATTCTGGAGTTTGACCAATGTATTATTATTTCTGTAGTAAAGCATTTGCTTTTCTTCTTCAATATAAGATAATATTGGTCTTCAGTTTTGATCAGAATATCATATTAATATGAACATAAATTTACACAGTAACTGATATACTCTATTAGAAATAAGTAATGTGGGTTCTGTCATTCTGTGTAAAAACAATAGAACTCTTTGTGTATAGCTATGACTTCATCAGAACTGCAAAGACTTCCATGTTCTTCCAGAAGGCCAGAAAGGACTGTCTCAAGATATTGGACCTTTAATAGTTTTCCAGCGTATCAAAGGAGTAAAATAATTTGCCAGAAAATAATAAGAGTACAAGCATCCATATATACATTTAAAGCAATACTGATCACTGTCGCTGAACTGGGACATGGTTAAAGTGTTTTCATAAATCAGATTTATTACTACTGGTGGCTACAAAACGTAACAACAACATAATCTATATACTGTAATTCTAGATAAATTAAAATATATTTTCTTTACTTCTTTAAACTCTGAACATAAATTATGGTAGAGTGGTAGAGCAGGTCGTCCAATGATCGGAAGGTCGGCGGTTCGATTCCCGCTCCCGCAGTCATCTGTCGTTGTGTCCTTGGGCAAGACACTTAACCCTCCTTGCCTCCAGTGTTGGCATCGCTGGTGTATGAATGTGTGGATGAATGTTCGGTGATGGTCGGAGAGGCCGTAGGCGCAGAATGGCAGCCACGTTTCCGTCACCTTGCCCCAGGGCAGCTGTGGCTACACACGTAGCTTACCATCACCAGGTATGAGTGAGGAGTGGATGAATAATGGATTCACAATGTAAAAGCGCTTTGGGTGCCTTGAAAAGCGCTATATAAATCTAATCCATTATTATTATTATTATTATTATTAATATGCATTATAATGTTGCAAAAGAAACAACTTCATATTTATATTACATAACTCAGAAAAAAAGATTTAAATGCTCTAATAATTCTACCACATGTTCATACAACATAATTACTTAAGCTAACACGTCAGTCTGGCATCAGCCTGTAAACCAGAAACTGTAATAATATAAACGTCCTTATAAATGAAGCTAAATAAAGCAAACGGTTGAACTCTGTTGTAAACGGTTGTTGTTTGTCTGCCAGTGTGTCTACAGGTCCTCCCAGCACCTGACCGACTCTCCACTGAAGCTCTGGGTCATCATGGAGGTCTACAGCCTGCAACAGATAAAGAAAACTTCTGGATCTGCTTCATGGAGGTCTACAGCCTGCAGCAGATAAAGAAGACTTCTGGATCTGCTTCATGGAGGTCTACGGCCTGTAGCAGATAAAGAAGACTTCTGGATCTGCTTCATGGAGGTCTACGGCCTGCAACAGATAAATAAAACTTCTGGATCTGCTTCATGGAGGTCTACGGCCTGCAGCAGATAAAGAAAACTTCTGGATCTGCTTCATGGAGGTCTACGGCCTGCAGCAGATAAAGAAAACTTCTGGATCTGCTTCATGGAGGTCTACGGCCTGCAGCAGATAAAGAAAACTTCTGGATCTGCTTCATGGAGGTCTACGGCCTGCAGCAGATAAAGAAAACTTCTGGATCTGCTTCATGGAGGTCTACGGCCTGCAGCAGATAAAGAAAACTTCTGGATCTGCTTCATGGAGGTCTACGGCCTGCAGCAGATAAAGAAGACTTCTGGATCTGCTTCATGGAGGTCTACGGCCTGCAGCAGATAAAGAAGACTTCTGGATCTGCTTCATGGAGGTCTACGGCCTGCAGCAGATAAAGAAAACTTCTGGATCTGCTTCATGGAGGTCTACGGCCTGCAGCAGATAAAGAAGACTTCTGGATCTGCTCTCATTGGTTGTCTTGGTGACTAATTTGCACATAGTTTGCAGTTTTTAGCACAATTGCACGTTCTATTGTTTCAGTGTTGAACTTGCCATTAAAGAAGGAAATTCTCTCACATTAAAGATATTTTGCCACAACTTCAGTGTTTTTATTATGTCCTGTGTGCATATTCTGTATTTTCTGTTATTGAAATTTTATCTGTTTAATGTTATGCTGCTACTGTTCATTCTGACTAAGAATTTCAATAAAAACTTATATGAAAAAGTAAATGTCACCTCTCTGGCGGGTAAGGAGCCTGAGCTGGTGCACGAGGTTGAGCGGTTCCGGCTAGATATAGTTGGACTCACCTCGACGCATAGCTTGGGCTCTGGAACAACTGCCCTCGAGAGGGGCTGGACCCTCTTCCATTCTGGAGTTGCTCCCGGTGAGAGGCGTCGAGCAGGTGTAGGCCTGCTCATTGCCCCCCAACTTGGCGCCTGTACGTTGGGGTTTACCCCGGTGGACGAAAGGGTAGCCTCCCTCCGCCTTCGGGTGGGGGGACGGGTCCTGACTGTTGTTTGTGCCTATGCACCAAATAGCAGTTCAGAGTACCCACCCTTTTTGGAGTCCTTGGGGGGGGGTGTTGGAGAGCACTCCTTCTGGGGACTCCCTCGTTCTGCTGGGGGACTTCAATGCTCACGTGGGCAATGACAGTGAGACCTGGAGGGGCGTGATTGGGAGGAACGGCCCCCCTGATCTGAATCCGAGTGGTGTTTTGTTGTTGGACTTCTGTGCTCGTCATGGATTGTCCATAACGAACACCTTGTTCAGACATAAGAGTGTCCACATGTGCACTTGGCACCAGGACACTCTAGGCCGCAGTTCGATGATCGACTTTGTAGTCGTGTCGTCGGACTTGCGGCCGCATGTCCTGGACACTCGGGTGAAGAGAGAGGCGGAGCTGTCAACTGATCACCACCTGGTGGTGAGCTGGCTCAGATGGTGGGGGAGGATGCCGGTCAGGCCTGGCAGGCCCAAGCGTGTTGTGAGGGTCTGCTGGGAACGTCTGGCAGAGTCCCCTGTCAGAAGGAGTTTCAACTCCCATCTCTGGCAGAGCTTCAACCAAGTCCCGGGTGAGGCGGGGGACATTGAGTCTGAATGGGCTGTGTTCCGTGCCTCTATTGTCGAGGCGGCCAGCCGCAGCTGTGGCCTGTCGTGGCGGTAACCCCCGAACTTGTTGGTGGACACCGACAGTAAGGGATGCCGTCAAGCTGAAGAAGGAGTCCTATCGGGCCTTTTTGGCCTGTGGGACTCCAGAGGCAGCTGATGGGTATCGGCAGGCTAAGCGGAGCGCGGCTTCGGCGGTCGCTAAGGCAAAAGCTCGGGCGTGGGAGGAGTTTGGAGAGGCCATGGAGAATGACTTCCGGACGGCTTCGAGGAGATTCTGGTCCACCATCCGGCAGCTCAGGAGGGGAAAGCAGTGCTCCGTCAACACTGTGTACAGTGGGGATGGGGGGCTGCTGACCTCGACTCGAGACGTTGTGAGGCGGTGGAGGGAATACTTCGAAGACCTCCTCAATCCCACCAACACGTCTTCTGATGAGGAAGCAGAGTCTGGGGTAGCTGGTGCTGGCTCGCCTATCTCTGGGGCTGAGGTCGCTGAGGTGGTTAAAAATCTCCTTGGTGGCAAGGCCCCGGGGGTGGATGAGGTCCGCCCAGAGTTCCTTAAGGCTCTGGATGCCGTAGGGCTGTCTTGGTTGACACGCCTCTGCGGCATCGCGTGGACATCGGGGACAGTCCCCCTGGACTGGCAGACTGGGGTGGTGGTCCCCCTCTTCAAAAAGGGGGACCGGAGGGTGTGTTCCAACTACAGGGGGATCACACTCCTCAGCCTCCCCGGTAAGGTCTATTCAGGGGTGCTGCAGAGGAGGGTCCGTCAGATAGTCGAACCTCGAATTGAGGAGGAGCAGTGTGGTTTTCGTCCCGGTCGTGGAACAGTGGACCAGCTCTACACCCTCTTTGGGGTCCTCGAGGGAGCATGGGAGTTTGCCCAACCAATCTACATGTGTTTTGTGGATTTGGAGAAGGCATTTGACCGTGTTCCCCGGGGACTCCTGTGGGGGGTACTCCGGGAGTATGGAGTGCCGGACTCGCTTGTAAGAGCTGTCCGGTCCCTGTACGACCGGTGTCAGAGCTTGGTCCGCATTGCCGGCAGTAAATCAGAATCGTTTCCAGTGCGGGTTGGACTCCACCAAGGCTGCCCTTTGTCACCGATTCTGTTCATAACTTTTATGGACAGAATTTCTAGGCGTAGCCGAGGTGTCGAGGGGATCCGGTTCGGTGGTCTCAGGATTGGGTCTCTGCTCTTTGCGGATGACGTGGTTCTGTTGGCTTCATCAGGACGTGATCTTCAGCTCGCACTGGAGCGATTCGCAGCCGAGTGTGAAGCGGCTGGGATGAGAATCAGCACCTCCAAATCCGAGACCATGGTCCTCAGCCGGAAAAGGGTGGAGTGCTCTCTCCGGGTCTGCGATGGGGTCCTGCCCCAAGTGGAGGAGTTTACATATCTCGGGGTCTTGTTCACGAGTGAGGGAAGGATGGAGCGAGAGATCGACAGGCGGATCGGTGCGGCGTCCGCAGTGATGCGGGCTCTGCATCGGTCTGTCGTGGTGAAGAGAGAGCTGAGCCGAAAGGCAAAGCTCTCAATTTACCGGTCGATCTACGTTCCTACCCTCACCTATGGTCATGAGCTGTGGGTAATGACCGAAAGAACGAGACCTCGAATACAAGCGGTCGAAATGAGTTTCCTCCGCAGGGTGGCCGGGCTCTCCCTTAGAGATAGGGTGAGAAGCTCGGTGATCCGGGAGGGGCTCAGAGTAGAGCTGCTTCTCCTCCACATCGAGAGGAGCCAGATGAGGTGGCTCGGGCATCTGGTTAGGATGCCTCCTGGACGCCTCCCTGGTGAGGTGTTCCGGGCACGTCCCACCGGAAGGAGGCCCCAAGGCAGACCCAGGACACGCTGGACAGACTACATCTCTCGGCTGGCCTGGGAACGCCTCGGGATCCCTTCGGATGAGCTGGTGAATGTGGCCGGGGAGAGGGAAGTCTGGGTTTCCCTGCTTAGGCAGCTGCCCCCGCGACCCGACTCCGGATAAGCGGAAGAGAATGGATGGATGGATGGATGGATGAAAAAGTAAAACTGTAAAGCTTCTCATCTGGTTAACAATCATGTTTCTATTCAGTGTTTATCTCCACAAGATTTTTAATGTAATTAAAATTTAATGTAATTTTCATTATTAAACTGACACTGGTTATTTATGTGTTTAAGAGGCAACGAAAAGCCAAAATACTTCAAAAATGCCATTAACACACTTTATTATTCATGTTTAAGTCATGTACAAAAACAACAAAAAACTGCACATTTTTGCTGCAAATAATATTAAAAAAAACTTCCAACTGTCTGACTGTACACACACATCATCTTCATCATTTGTCTTATCCTCTGATCAGCTGATCAGAACTGATGTGTCCTAGAAGCAGGAATGGTGCCCAATCTGAGCCTCCATCATTTCTTAAGCTGGTTGACCTGCAATCACATATTTGTTATTAAAAAACTAGTTAACACTGGATGCTTAACAACTCTGAGTTAACAACTCTGCGAACCATTTACAAGTTTACTTTAAAATTTCACCTTTGGAATACATGATGAACCGAGCAATTCAAGCTAAAATGAGCTTTCACGGTTATAAACGTCCGTGTGACTGAACATCAACCAGCAGCTCCGCTAATGTTAGCGGTGCTACACAGATGAAGTTAGGCAGCAGCGATGTAAACATCCGTAGGGATGCTCGCAGAGAAGGAACAACAGCTAAAGATGCAGGTCCAACTTCTGATGGGAACATTAAAAAGAGCTTTGTTTTTTGTTTTTTCTAGACCTTGTTAGTGCTCAGGGGTCGACAGTCACGGTTATACAGTAGCTACAGTTACATTTTGGGTGTAATTGACCATTTAGGATTAAAAATAAATTAAATAAAACGGATGACAACCTTACATGTTGAATAGGCTGTCATTGTTTCTCTCATTACAGTTATAGCCTGTAATTCAGTCATTTTGCTGTTTCGCCAGACCGGTGGATTGTTAAACAAAAAGATTTTAAATCCAAGAACACCTGGTTTGGATTCAAAACAAAAAGTTTAGATTTAGTTTAAGTTTATATAGATTGCTGGTTTGGGTGACTTCTGAAACAGTGGACGCTGAGAAATGTTGTGTTTGTGTGGATGTGTCCATTTGGATGTTCTGGATGCAGGAGAAATGGACCACCTTGAAGATGGTCTGCTGTCAGAGGGCCGTTGTTGCGCAGAATCACTAAAGGCGTGTTACTGAAAACCTCCCCAAACCAGACAAACATGAACATGAAAAGGTCTGCACTTGGAGTCCTGTCGATCTTAGCAGGTGTTCTCCAACATGAACTTTATTAAAAGTAAACATTGCGCGTGCCTCACAGATGAGCTTCCAGTCCTGAGTAAAGATGAAGGTGAAACAGCCCTGATGTGCAGACGCTGTACACTGAGGCTCAGGAGCAGAAATCACATCAACCAATGATAAATATTTTAATTGCCTATTATTTTGCATATATTCATATTTTTTTCATTGTTCGGTGCAATAGTCCTTTTATTTTCCGGGTAGGATAATTTAAGTTGTTTCATAAATACAAGGACTCAAATAGATATTGGGTATTTTCCTTGAAAGTAATATTCAACCTAACGTCTTTTTTATTATTTAAAATGATTTTGTTGCATGGAAAAATGTAATGTCGTTTTCTCTGCAGTCGGTCATTGATTTAATACATACAACACATTTTGTTTATATATAAAATGAAGGCAAAGGATAAAACGTTATATGCAGCGATATTAATTTTAAATGTCAAAAGGGATTTGTGGCTCCTAGTGTTTTCTTTACTGTGGGAAACGGGTGCAAACGGCTCTTTGAGTGGTAAAGGTTGCCGACCCCGGTTTAGAATATTAATATGTTTATGGTCATATGGGATACTAAATGATTTATCTTTCCAAAATAGTACAAAACTCAATATTCTCTGCAATAAAAACACAACTTTCACCAAAAGGTTTGAACATCAGGGCAACACCAAAACAAAAGTACAACAGATTCTCGGGGAATCTCACCAAAACTACAATTCACACCAATATCTGTCTTAAATTTAACTTTGACATAGTTATTGACTGGTTAAAATCTATAAATAATTTTAAAAGAATTTATTCTACTTTGCTGGTAATCAGATGTCTCGGGTCTCTGTTATGTCATCCACCAAACAGTTCCAAAAAGAGAGTATTTGGTAATGTGGTCATGTTTCTCTAAAATAAGGATCTACTCGCTGCAAACGGTAATCAGCGAAGATCTTTTGCCATCTAGTGGCCAATGTTGGTAACTACAATATGTGTAAAGTTAGAGAATGTACATTAAAGTTCCACTTCCTGCTAGTTTATTCAAAATAAAATGGTTTCTATGCGGCTGTGTTTGATATGACGATAGTGGCATCAATTTGCTAACATGTAGCCGGAAACCAGCCAAACAATCTGTATCTACAACTACATTACAAATAATCCACAAATATCTTACACAGAATAAATAAAAGATAAATCACTTGCATTGCCCAAATTAATATTTATTGTTTATTTTAATTGAAGATGAGCTACTAAAGAAGGTAAAAATAATAAAGATGGATGCGGTGAGGCTTTGCTAGCAAAAGTCTGCTGCTGTAAACCTGCTTTTTTGTTTTCTTTATTAAATTCTGCTGAAATGTTACTAACGTTTATTTAGAAAATAAGATAATATTTTACAACACACAGCTCTAAGTCTTATCATGATGACATCTTAAACTATTCTACTCTGGATTATTTTATTATTTGCATAATATGTTTTTTATTATGTTTCCTCTTTAATTAAATATCACTGAATGTACGATGAAACTCCTCTTTAGTTTCTTATTAGTTGTAACTTTATTAACAATCCAACACTCAGCCAGCTCTCACCAACTCACATCTCTATGTATGTGCATCACTTAAATCTGCCCCCAGAACAACAACATAAACACGGAACAATAATTCTATTGTTACGTCTTTTCTTGTTTTCTTTGAAGTGTAGTTCTTTACTCTTAACTTGAGGCTTGAACCCTGTATTCAATATTATATTACTAGAAATTTACTGGCATTCCCAACATCAGTAAGGAAATCTTTCCAAGTACGGTACAATGAATATTAACATAAGTAATAGAATATAAAAAACTCTGATGGTACCGCGCCTGCTCCACGACCTACAAGACATCTCCACCTCACCTCACCCGTAAAGCCCTCTGCATGGTGAGAGACCCCACCCACCCTTCACACACCTTCTTCAGCCTGCTACCATCAGGAAGGAGACTGCGTAGCCTGCGTGCCAGGACCAGCAGACTGAGGGACAGCTTCGTCCACCAGGCTGTCAGGATGCTGAACTCTCTCCCTGCTCTGCCCCCCTTCCACACATCCTGGACTCTGACACTCTCCATCAACACTTGAACCTTTTACACTCTCAGGAACAAGCTGCCACTTTAACCAGACCATAAGTTAACTCAGTCTGCTTTTTTTGCACTATAACCAGGAACGTATATTTGTCTTGTCTATTTATTATCATGTTTTATTTACTTAGTGATAGAACTTGTTTGGTTTGTTTTGTTTAGTGGCTTACATTCTTGTATTTTATGCACCGAGGTTTGAGAGAACTGTCATTTTAGTTCTGTTTGTCCTGAACGTGCTGCAAAATTGACAATAAAGCTGACTTTGACTTTGAAAAAATATCGTCTGAATTGCTGTTTCCTTTCTTTCATCTGGATCTCTTTACTTAACACACTTATTCACATATTATTATCACAAATGGTGCATGAACATTCCAGTTTCTTTTTCCCTTTTTATTTCTAAACCAGCTCCAACAATGCAATAACCAACACTAAAGAGTCATTACTGTGTGAAGTGCTTCAGGTAGTGAGATCTAATAACCCATTGACCTGCCTTGGTAACAACAAGACTTTGCTGTCCTGCATGGTCCTGACCACCCACTCGTGCTCTTCCCTCAGGAAACAGGCTCCTTCCACAATAAGGACTGTTAAAACTTGGCCTGAAGGGGCCTCTCACCAGCTGCAGGACTGTTTTGAGAGAACCAACTGGGACATTTTTCACCACCCGAACCTGGAGGAGCACACAGCAGCAGTCCTGGGTTACATCAAACTCTGTACCGACACTGTTGCTGTGGACAAATGCATCCGGGTCTATCCCAGTCAGAAACCCTGGACGACCAGAGAGGTCCAGCACCTGCTGGGGTGGCAAGGGATCCGGCATATCACCAACTACAGGCCCAACCTCGCTGCTGTCGACGGGGGCCCTTCGCTGGCAGAGGAGCTTAACCTCTTCTTTGCCCGCTTCGAGATGGAGCCACCGGAGGTAGCTGCACCACCCCTCCCTCTCTGTGGAGGAACATGAGGTGAGGCTCACACTGAGGGCTGTAAATCCGAGGAAGGCTGCTGGACCAGATGGCATTGCTGGATGGCTGCTGAAGGACTGCACGGACCAGCAGGCGGAGGTCTTCACCAAGATTTTCAACCAGTCCTTACTCCAGTCCACTGTCCCAGCCTGCCTGAAGTCCTCAACCATTATCCCTCTGCCCAAAAAGTCTACAATCAGCAGCCTAAATGACTACAGACCAGCTGCTCTCACCCCGGTCATCATGAAGTGCTTTGAAAAACGGCCTCCCACCTACACTGGACAGTCACCAGTTTGCATACAGGGCACACAGATCCACAAAGGACGGCATCACCACCACTCTCCACACTGCTCTGTCACACCTGGAGCAGTCAGGGAGTTACGAGGCTGCTCTTTGTAGACTTCAGCTCCACTTTTAACACTATCCTCCCACACAGACTGAAGTCCAAACTACAGACCCTTGGACTCTCCAATTCCATCTGCCTCTGGATTTGGACTTCCTGACAGGCCGCTCTCAGAGGGTTAGAGTAGGCGTCCACATGTCCACAGCCCTCAGCCTCAACACTGGTTCGCCACAGGGCCGGGTGCTGAACCCCCTCCTCTACACCCTCTACACCCATGACTGCACCTCCATTCACCCCAGCAACACCATCATCAAGTTTGCTGATGACACCACTGTGGTGGGGCTTATCTTCGGGGGGATGAGTCCGCCTTTCGGGACGAGGTGGAGCGGCTCTGTGTCTGGTGTGGGGACAACAAGCTGGTCCTAAACACCACCAAGACCAAGGAACTGGTAGTGGATTACAGGAGGAAGAAAACGGACATTCAGCCTCTGTACATCGGCGGGGACTGTGTGGAGAGGGTGGCTGCCTTCAAGTTTCTGGGCGTTACCATCCAGCAGGACCTGAGCTGGAGCGCTAACACCACTGCTCTGGTGAAGAAGGCCCAGCAGAGAATGTACTTTCTCAGTCTCTTAAAGAAGAACAACCTGGGTGAGAAACTGCTGGTGTCCTTCTACCGCTGCTCCATTGAGAGCGTTTTAACATATTGTGTCTGTGCCTGGTTTTCTAGCTGCACAGCGGCGGACAGGAAAGCGCTCCAGAGGGCGACCACCACAGCACAGAAGATCAACGGCCGCCCTCTCCCATCTCTGGAAGAACTATACAGTTCCCTCTCCCATCTCTGGAAGAACTATACAGTTCCCCCTACCATCTCTGGAAGAACTATACAGTTCCCTCTCCCATCTCTGGAAGAACTATACAGTTCCCCCTACCATCTCTGGAAGAACTATACAGTTCCCCCTACCATCTCTGGAAGAACTATACAGTTCCCTCTCCCATCTCTGGAAGAACTATACAGTTCCCCCTCCCATCTCTGGAAGAACTATACAGTTCCCCCTCCCATCTCTGGAAGAACTATACAGTTCCCTCTCCCATCTCTGGAAGAACTATACAGTTCCCCCTCCCATCTCTGGAAGAACTATACAGTTCCCTCTCCCATCTCTGGAAGAACTATACAGTTCCCCCTCCCATCTCTGGAAGAACTATACAGTTCCCTCTCCCATCTCTGGAAGAACTATACAGTTCCCTCTCCCATCTCTGGAAGAACTATACAGTTCCCGCTGCCTCAAAAAAAGCAGAAAACATTTTACGGGACTCATCCCACCCCGGATACTCTGTCTTTGCACTGCTGCCTTCGGGCAGAAGACACAGGACAAATAAAGCAAAGACAAATAGACTAAAGAACAGTTTTTATCCAAGAGCCAGTTTTAAATGCTGCCATAATTTGAGTCTCTTTAATACAAAATTCAACTTTTCTGTGCAATATTAGGGAGCCATTAATGAATTAGTTGGATGTACGGATGTGTGTGTGTTTTTTTTTAACTTTGCATTTTTATCTCAGTGATTTATTTACTTGTTTTTATTTGATTTTATTTATTTATTTATTTACACATGCACTGGGGAGGACTGCGCTCAATTTCGTTGTATAATGTACAACGACAATAAAGTTATTCTATTCTATATGTGTGCTAATAAGTAATCGGCCTAATTTATGCTGGTGACGAATGAATCCTGAAACGGAAAAGCTAACATGGAAAACACAGACGCAGTGACGTCAGGTGAGGCATGATAAAGAATAAAACATACTATAAATATTAATATTTTCCACTGATGTGTTAAAATCCATTTTCAGTATGACTCTAACACGTTTTTGACAGTTTATTAAGTAAAAATTGCCAAATTTGAGTATTTCCTGATCAAATCCAGTGCAGAAACCCGGTGAGCTGTGCCTCAGCTCTGACTGGACCATTCAAAACAAACTGGGTTGCATGACACGTTTTCTGTTCCTCAGCATCAATACGACTCTCTACAGTCTGTGTAATGTATTTAATGTATTTGTGAGAGAAATATTCCCGTTTATCGTACAATAAAGTGCAGAGAAACGTCAGCAGGTGAGGCAAACAGTACTCTGCCTCACCTCAAGGGGGCGCACTCACACACCAACACTCACACACCAACACGGTGTGTGTATGTTTCCAACTTAGCGACCTTTTTTGTTTGTTTTTAAAGCGACTAGAGACAAATCCAGTGACTTTTTCAGTATTGGAGACTTTTGTAGACTTACGTGTATAAAAGTAGTTTATTCTTCTCAGTGAGGAGTAGGTGCTGCTGTGCAGGCTCCTCCTGTCCAAAAGCAACCAGAAGAGGCTTCTGGCAGCAGCTGCATTCAGAGCAGGAGATGATCTCCTGTTTCATGACCAGGCTGGAAATGAAACGTTCAAAGCTGCTGCAGGAGGATCTCGGCTGGCTTACCGTCAGATATTAATGTCTATTAATGAAGAGTGTGGAGGAAAAACAAGTGTTGTTTAATGTTGCAGCCTCCTAATTAGAAAACAATCTACACTTAATAAAATTAAACTAGAATAAAAGAAAATATTAACCAAATAATTTGTTTTATTTTTATTAGTTTGGCCTTTTTAAACATTTTAGCTTGGCTTTTTGTCCATTTTTGTCTTTCCCATGACGTTCCTCTCCACAGCAGCTCCATGTACCAGGTTATTATGCACATTAGATGATGACATTTAGCGATTTCCAACGACTTTTAGGACGCCAGTAGCTACTTTTCTCACTGAAGAGTTAGTAACAGAGGGTGTGTGAGTGTAAATGAAAGAGGAATGCTGATATGAAGCATTACCAGTTGCATGCTGTTGAATGAATATTGAAATAAGAAGCTCTTTTCAGTTCTTACAATTGTAAATCAGAGCCTCACCAACCATAAACTTCACCGCACGTCGCTGCACAGACGTCTTCACAGCTTTGCTGTTTCAACCTGAGGGTCTTCTGTTAGGGTCCATCTTCATTAGTTTTCTCCACCACAATGAGAGGAAATAACTTTTTATACATTTTCTTTAATACAACAGTGATACAAGTGATTTTAGTCAACTTCTGAGAGTGAATTAGAAACACCGCGACAGTAAAAAGACAAACGTGGAGCTGGACGAGGTGTTGCATATCCATCCCAAAACTGCTGGATATCATTCGTCATTTTTAGGACAAAATCTCCAAGATATTTATGTTTTACCTCTGCAGAGTTAAGTCTGCTCTTCGCTAAAACCCCCCGATGATCTGAGACTGAAGAACGGAGTCAGAACTAGAACCGTGTCTGTGAAAGATCTTTGTCTGAAAACACTGGCTGCATCGCAGAAATGTTTTAAATGGTTACAGGGGTTTTATTTTGAACAAACTAGCAGGAATGGGAACATCCAAATAAACTCTTTAACTTAACATTTGTTGTTACCTTTTGGCCACTAGATGGCAAAACAAAACAAACAAACAAACAAGCAACAATAACAGCACATTCACACATTCTGCCATGTGAAGGTGACCATCAAACACGTTCAGTTATATATATATACATATATATATATATATATATATATATATATATATATATATATATATATATATATATATATATATATGAGAAGTTCCCTATATTTTATAACTGTTGAAATTGAGAAAGAGAAAAAAGAGAGAAAAAAGAGAAAAAGAGAGAAAAAAAGAGAGCCTGAATTGAACCACAGCGCCCCCTGTAGGCCGTCTCCTTCCGCCGGGCACTATATAAATATACACGGGCTGTGACGTCACAGGGCCCGATTCCCATGATTGCTGCGGGAGTGGGAGGCTGCTGGTCGGGCAGAGTGTGGACCAACCTACCGGAGATCACACAGATTATCCAGCGATAACCGGCTGTTTCCAGGCTGCGCTCTTCTTCTTCTCTGGAATTAAGATAGATCTATTTTTTGGTAAAACGAGGCGCGGACACCTGGGAGCTTCCCTGCAGACGAGGTAGGTACCACCGGCGTTTGCCCCGGGAGAAAATCTGCAAACACCACCGTGATGTTAGCTAGCTGACGGGCTACAGGACGCGGCGGCGTCCCGGTGCTAGCCGCCAGCAGCACGGTGAGTCTGCCAGGTCTCCGCCGACACGGAGCCGAGAGCCGAACACAAGACACGGCGGGTTGTAGTCAAATATCCGTCGCCAAACATCGTGTTTTCATACACTCATTTCTGAAATCGTAACTTGTGCTCGGGTTTGTTCAGCTTTTGTTGTGAGGAGCCGACGACAAACCTCATTTAAACATCCGGCTGTTTAAAGTTGTGTTAACGGGCAGTGAAGGCGCGAGCCGGCGCGAGCGGCTAAGCAAGCTGCCGGACCATGTTAGAGGACACCGGACTGGAAACGAGCTGAAACCCGGCCAGGCGGTGCTGTTGGACAGCAGCAGCTCTGACAGGTCTCATCCCACAACATAAGCTCGGCTGCGGCCTGCAGACTCCCAGCACACCGCTGCTGCTCAGCTGGAGCAGGAAAAAGAGGCTGTGGCTGCTGATCTGGACGCTGTTTTTCTAGAATCGGCTGATCGATGGTAAAAGATAATGTGGCATCTTTGGTGGGGTGGATGCAGCGAACAAGGCAGTGCTGTGGCTTTATTTGTGTTGCATGATTATATAAGAGCTCTCATTGTTTGGACTGAGCTTGGCTGGAGCGGCTTTGAATTCTGGGCAGTGTGAATTACACATGATGGCTTGTACTGTTAAGATGCGCTTATTTTAGCGCATTAAGACGGTTAAATAGCTTTGAATATCAAAATGTGTGTTTAGGGTGGAGGCCTCTCTTACAGCAAACTCTATTCCTGATGGGACTTGGACTTTTGCTCCTTTCTCTGTGTCCTTGTTTTATAGCTGCATTGCCACAAGGCTCGTGCGCCTCCTGGGCTCCTTTATCATCAGTCTTCCTCACTATTACTTGGAAATTTGTCACTAAACAACTTGAAGGATGTTTCAGTTCCTAAAATGCAACCAGAGGAGGAAGGACGCTTGAAGAAGGATGCTAAGATGTATGGAGAGGAGTCAAGAATGCATGAGTTGGGAAAAGAGATAAGGAGGTGGTTGCTTCATATCACTGAAGGAAATGGTATTAACATGAGCAAGCCGCTCTTCCTGAGTTGGGGGAGGCTCAGGAACTTCAAGGATTCAGGTTCTGTTGAGGAAATGATCCTCAATCTCTGCATGCTGATTGGGTTAGTTAACTCTGCTAAAGCATCAACTAAACACAACCTGATGAAGAAGCACCTTCATTTGTGTTGCACATTTACAAACACAAGTTAATTTCAAAGTGCTTCAGTTAAAAAAAAAAGTCTGTAACAAGAAGTGAGGTCATCCAAATATCAAAACAAAAAATGAAAACTAAAACATATATAAAAAAAAACCAAAACAAAAACTAATGAGACAACAGATAAAGCACAGACAAGAAGAGTCTGGCCAAAAAAGAAAGCAGTAGTCAGGAGGATGACTGACGTGACCTGGGTGTGGGAAGCAGGATTAACATGTCACACTGGCTTGTAAAAAGAAATAATAAAGTTAAACCTGACCTTCTCAGACAATCTGTAAAACGAACCAAACCTGGAGTGATGTGCTGTTTTTTCCTTTGGTCCAGTTAAAGTCCTGCCGCTGTATTCTGAACTAGTTGTAGTTGAGTTTCACGGAGTCCCCACATACCTGGAGTTGTCCAGCTGAGAGATTACAGCATGAAGGACTGTGTCCAGGTCCTCGTCAGATAAGAACAGTTTTCTCTGAGTCGGCATGACCAACCTGTTTGTTGGACGTAAAGGAAAAACTTAGTTTGTTTTGCTCCAGAAGTCTGGACATGATTAACTTCTGGCTGCAGGGATGTTGTGACCACTCAAAGCATCCTGGGTAATGGCCCCAGGCCAAGTGTCTTATTGAGGATAAGCTGTTTATGTGCATCTTTATCCACTTAAAATACATGAGAAGGCTCAGGATTCAGAACTGGAGAAGTTGGAGCAGCAGGCGCATGCGAGTGCCTCCTCCTATGTTCTGGTCTTAATGGTCATGTTTGGTCTTCTTTCTGGTGTCATGTGGTGTTTTCCCTTCATTGTAACACTGCGGAGGAAACAGCTGGAGGCCCATGTAGTCGAGGAGTTACTGGAATATCCAGGAAGTGAATTTTTAATCTGGAGAGTTGGATTTGGCTTCTACTAAGTAATAACACCATTAGTGGTTAAGTTGTTCCTGTTCTCTCCTATGTGCACCAAATCTGTCAAAAATAAGGCAAAAACCATGTAAACTAAGCCTCGAGTCTCTTTTGCTGTTATGTTGGGCATTCAAGACAAATACAAGAGAAAATGGTTTGGAGGAACTAGATGGGGGTCTGGAACTAAAGTAAACCTATGAAACCCTGGTCTGATTGCTCATTAAAAACACTGAGCCTGTTTTACATGCACACCAAGAATCTGGTCCTTACCTGATTTCTGGAGTTATCAGATAATTTTAGTGATTATGTGGGCAATCCTGGTCCTGCAGGTTTTAGATGTTTCCCTGCTCCACCAGATCTGAAGTTGTGCATATTGAGTCAGGTGGGTTGAAACAGGGAAACATCTAACATATTGTCTGATGGCATAATTTTATATACTTTATTAGATATGTTATCAGATTATGAGAAATTGGATTAACATCTGACCCAGTACTCTCTTTGTGCATGTAGACCCACGTCTGATTTATAGAGTTTTTCTTACACCTGAGCATGTGCAAAAAGCTGCGTCCCATCAAAGCGAGGAAGTCCGAACGTGAGTGGAACAAAAAAAGAAAAACACGATGGCGTGCAGCAGCAGGAAGTCTGAGTATAAACAAAGTTTATTATCTTACCAGCTCCCACATTAGCGGCTAATGCTACGACTGGGCACCGCCATGTTCAACAAAGACAGGAAGTGACATCACTACGCGTGTACTGGAAATAGACTGGAACATGTAAACCAGGGTTTTTTTTTTTTTTTATATCACATTTCATAAGTAGATTACAGTAATCTGATTACTCCCACCTATCGGATGAGGATGGTCTTGTAAACGGGCTTGTTATTGTGGTCCATCTGAGAGTCCGTGTTAGGAGCTGCCACTTCCAGCGGCGGTGTCGGTAACACCAGTAAGCGTTATTAGGTGTGTGTATCTCTGCTTTAGAGGATGATCTAATATAAAAAGTCTAATACAGTAACGGACATTTCCTTAACAGCATTTTTATTTCTGTCATTGCTTGGCTTCTTTCCATTGTTGGTATATTTAATTAAAGACCAGAAAATCACAAGTAGTTTGGCAGCTCAGGAAAAAACCAGACCAGATCGTTTTGGTTTGACTTGCTTGGTTTCTGCAGCTTTAATCATGTCAGCAGGGTGAGATTATCAGCCGTCAGCAGTCAGGCAGGTAACAGGTGCTGTAATTACCTTTGACCTCATCCAGATGTGGTTGCAAAAAGTCTGGAATAACTGTTTTTATCTTGTGATGACTTAGTTGTGGTTTGTGCTGTAGTAGTGTCCAGGAATTCACCGCACAATAATCGATGTAATCCTGCTCATGTCAGTTATTTAAATAATTTCTCTTAAATATTTTAAAAAATATTCATGTGTGTGCTTCCTTTCACTTGTTTTAAAATCAGTATCTGCTCTTCTGCTAAAATATTTGCAGCAAACCTTCAGTTAGCTTTGAGGCCTAAAAATAAAATGATAATAAAATAATTGCTTATTAATTGTAATCAAGGTAACATGTTCAATTAATCGTAATATTGATTTGAGGTTATGTGGCCCAGCCCTACAAACCTCCTGCCGGAGGCACCAGAACGTTCTCCGCGGCGTCTCCAGACTCTCACGGCCGTCACATGTTCACTGTGAACCTGTTCTCGTGTGTGAAGATCACAGGAAGCCGATGGCCAGTCTGGAGGTCCAGGCGTTCTCTGGCTAATGACAGTCAGGCTGCATGGTGTTGGGCTGTGAGCAGAGGCCCTACTTCTGGAAGTGGGGCCCTCATACCACCTTCATGGAGTCAGTTTCTGACAGTTTGAGCAGCAACAAGCACACTCTATGCTCTCCACATTGTGCTGGAGACAGAAACCTTCCTGCTACAGCGAGCACTGATGTGCCATCCTGGATGAGCTGCACTGCCTGAGCAACATGCCTCATGTCACCTCTAGTGGTTTTGGCTCTGGCAAGATGCAAATGTGAGCAAAAATCAGCCAGAAAGGATGAAGACAGGGAAATGGTCCATGGCCTCCACCTGCAGGACCCGGTCCTGTATACGGTTGTCTTGCTAAGTGCCTCATTTTTACCTGTTTGCCCCAAAAACAGCTGAAATTCATTCACAGTCAGTTTCCTTACTGGACAGATTAATGTCCCAGAAGTGGGACTGACTTTGAGTTTGATGGCAACGATTACGTGTTCCCTTTTTTTATTTGGCTGTGTAGATTGTAACCCGAGCCAGCGCTGTATGGTGCTGGTTATGCTGCAACGTGCAGGTGTAAGGGCTGCTGTTGAAATGTCGTGCAGACCGTTTGGATGCATGCAGACTTGTCCTCTGATACTCTGATCATCTCAGGTAAACTCTGCAGGATCTACACTCAAACTTTGATGGCTCGATTCAGCAGTTAAAAGTCCATCAGCTGGTTAATGATGCATCTTATTTAATCCTGTGGTCTGGGTACTGATGTAACTCCATATTTAACATTACAACTATGTCCTGATTTGTATCTGTGAGATTTTACAGCCCTGTTATCACCTGTCCACCTGTCAGAAACTTGAAGATTGAACCGATGTAGACAGCGCCCCTATAATCTCCTGACTTCTGCATCAAATTTCAGTCCCTAAAGGTCTGACCGGCCCCGTTAGTCCTCTGGAAAACATTTCTGAGGCCTGTTTGAACTGAAACAAGGATAAAACCAATCAGAACCAGAAGGCAGCATCAGCTTTCCACTGGTGAAGAAGCAGAAGAGTTCATCCATATCCTGTTTCTGATGGAGGTGTATTAGTGGTGGTTGAACCCCCCCCGCTACTATCAGCCTTTGTAGTTAGAGGAATGTAAGTTGAATTAGTCGCGCCACGCTGAGCAGACCTCTTGGCGTTGATGGCGATGAGTGTCGACAGACACGCCCTCTGTGAGCCCGGCCACCTCGTTCTGCGTTGGGGGTTTCTGGTCTCAAAGGGACCTGAAACGTATCTGATGTTGTGTTTTAACTCTCACACACACACTTTACTGGATTATGCAACTAAACCAGCACTTCCAGACAAAGGTCATGAATATGCCGGCTATGAGGAAAACAGTCTTTAGATCTCACAGTTTATCTCAACCTGTGGGGACGGCTCCCGGATAACCTCAGACAACCCACCCCCTCCACGGCACCACAAATGGCGTTTCTGAGGAAAAATGTTTTACGTCAGAGCTACACTTCACCAGTATTTATTTTTATTCATAACTGTAAAAAAATCCAGACACTATTTTTAATCCTCAGGTTTGGAGATGTGATGATTTATTTTTGGCATCAAACTGTCTGATCTGTATTCTTATGTTCATCTTCGTTTCTGGACTTCACTGGTTGACTCTGCTGGGAGCACGTCAGCATGCAAATGAGCCCGACCCATCACTGCGTCAGTATGGTGGTGAGAACTGTAACCATGGCAACAGCGAGGCCTGTAATGTGTCCTGTCAGGATAACGTGGCGTTGACCTTTGAAACTTTTTGAATACCTGCTGTAAGGAAGTCGCACCTTTTTATGGATTTTAAGATTCTGTTGTCTGAGTCCCAGCAGACTGGTGGATTAGGAAAGCTGAGTTTATTCTTCCTCCTGCTGTCACCTTAAAGAAACCACCAGTGTTGACCCAAGTGTGCAGGAGGTGTGTGTTTGTCGTATTTCTCCTCATGTGGCGTTTCCTCGCTGTGGCTCGTCATGTGCTCATTAGGTTTCAGTGGCTTCATTTTAGCAAGACTTTGACCCGAGTTAATCTGGTTCTCTTTAGGACTTCTTAAGGAATTTGTGTTTCAGCTGCTGCCAGTTTTTATATGGCCCTGAACCTTGTTCTTCAAACTGCCGCTGATGTGGAGGGTTTGGGATAAGTTTTGTTCTTTAACCTCCGATTCACAAAGCCTTTTATTTCTACATCCTGTCTGAACATCTCCAAAATACACGAAGCATATCTTCACAATTACCAGGCTGTGTTTATGATCCTGGTCTCTACAAAAAGCTGAGAAGTGAGATTACTATCGAAGTGTCGGAATCAAATATGTGTTACTGTGTCAGATGAAATTCACCTGGAACATGGTAGAACATGTAAATGGTTATCTCCTCCTGAAAGAAAACCACATTACTTTCGGACTCTCACTTTCAGAGTCACAGCGGAACACGTTAACAGAGTTTTTAGAGCTGGAACCAAACTTTTCACCACAGAACAGCAACAGTAAGACATGATTTCTGGCTCCAGTTTCTGACCCACAGTGAGACAGACATCTTTGGAACCTCTGCTTTCATGCGACTCCTTGTTTATGTGGAGAAATTAGCAGAAGCTCTAAAGTTGTGTTTGGTTTGGATACCAACGCTGGATAGATCTTTTTAAGCTGAGTTTCTCCCCATCATGTTGCTATGCTACATGTTAGCATTGCTGCTTCCGGGTGTCTGCAGACATCTTTACAACACAGACCTCATGCTGCCTCCTGTACAGGTTAAGTATTACCTCAGCGTAACTTCCGTTTAGGTCACTGGAGCTGTGTCAACATTTTATCACATCAATTTTATGACTTTTGAGAAGCTGATCTTAACTTGACTTTCTGCTCTGTAAGGTGAGTTTTTGGCACCACTGTTGACTCCGTTGCTTCCTCTTGTGATCTAATATTAGCAGCTCGTACGGATTCAGTGAACCTGAAAGCATTTATTAAGTCATTATTCAGCCTTACTCTGCCTCTACATCCATTTTCTCAGTAATGTGAGGACAGTAATGCTCCTCTTGTGGAAAATGTGGATGCTGATTGCAGCGCAGCAGCTGGAAGATGCCGCATTTGAGAAATACATCCAATACACATTCCAGCTGTCAGACTTTAAAAATATCAACGATAAAGCTCTTAACACTTATCATATTTTAATTATTTTCCACCAATCTTTTCAGGGAATCGGTCTGAATCAAATCAGTCTCTGTGAAAATTTAAAGCATCTTGTATGAATTTTCCCCACATTGCATATTTATTACCTGCAGTCAGGATCTAGTGGAACTTATTTCAGGACATCACCAGGT